>NC_142575.1:1620000-1717500 GCF_041283825.1 Pyrus communis | reverse complement strand
TCTTAATACCTAAGGGAATGTCGAATACGTCATCAGTACACTTGTGCCAACACACCACAACAAAATGGTGTAGCTGAGAGAAAGAACCGACATCTTGCAGAAGTCTGTCGAAGTATGCTACATGCAAAGAACGTACCGGGAAGGTTTTGGGCTGAAGCAATAAGGACTGCAGCATTTGTGATCAACAGACTTCCTCAACCAAGGTTAGGATTTGTTTCTCCCTTTGAGAATCTGTGGAACATGAAACCTACAGTTAGCTATTTTCGAGTATTTGGCTGTGTATGTTATGTATTTGTTCCTGATCATTTACGGAGCAAATTTGACAAGAAAGCTGTTAGATGTATCTTTGTGGGATACGACAACCAGAGAAAGGGGTGGAAATGTTGTGATCCAACAAGTGGAAGGTGCTACACTTCACGAGATGTGGTGTTTGATGAAGCGTCTTCTTGGTGGTCCTCAGAGAAGGAGGTGCTACCAGACTCTAGAGAATTTGGAGAAAAGCTGCAACATAAAATGGGGGAGCATACTATCCAACTCCAACCAAGTTCAGATGAATCAGGAGATCCAAATGACGATGATGTCGAACAGAGAGTGACTCAGAATCCTTGGCAAACTGGCATGTATCAACAACCAGACGAAGAATGTGGGCCTAATATACCGGAAGAATCAACTCCACAATCTCAACTCCGAAGGTCAACAAGAGCACGAAGACCAAATCCCAAATACGCCAATGCAGCCATAATTGAAGAAGCAACAGAACCTGAGATGTTCGAAGAAGCATCACAGAGTTCTGAGTGGATGACAGTTATGAAAGAAGAGCTTGATGCACTTGAGCAAAATCAAACTTGGGATCTGGTACCAAAGCCAAGAGATGTTAAACCCATATCCTGTAAGTGGGTTTACAAGATAAAGCGTCGTCCAGATGGGTCAATCGAGAGGTACAAGGCACGACTAGTAGCTCGTGGTTTTTCTCAACAGTACGGACTAGACTATGATGAAACGTTTAGTCCAGTGGCAAAACTTACAACAGTACGAGTCCTACTTGCACTTGTAGCTAACAAAGATTGGAATCTATACCAAATGGATGTGAAGAATGCTTTCTTGCATGGAGAGTTAGATCAGGAGATCTACATGATGCAGCCAATGGGCTTTAAAAGCGAAGCTCATCCTGAGTACGTGTGCAAGTTAAGGAAAGCACTCTACGGTTTGAAACAAGCACCAAGAGCGTGGTACGGTAAGATTGCAGAGTTTCTAACACAAAGTGGTTATTCAGTAACACCTGCAGATTCCAGCTTGTTTGTCAAAGCCAATGAAGGAAAGCTAGTTATCGTGCTAGTGTATGTGGATGACTTGATCATAACCGGTGATGATGAGGCAGAAATTCTTCAGACGAAGGAGAATTTATCAGTCTGTTTCCAGATGAAGGAACTTGGTCAACTCAAGTATTTCCTTGGTCTAGAGGTTGATCGCACACAAGAAGGAATATTTCTCTGTCAACAGAAGTATTCCAAAGATTTATTGAAGAGGTTCGGAATGCTCGAATGCAAGCTGATCTCTACGCCGATGGAGCCAAATGTCAAAATGAGTGCACATGAAGGAAAAGATTTGGAAGATGCGACGATGTATCGACAATTGGTAGGTAGTCTGATCTACTTAACCTTGACTCGACCTGACATTTCTTATGCAGTTGGTGTGATGAGTCGGTACATGCCAAATCCAAAGAAGCCTCACTTGGAAGCAGTTCGACGAATACTAAGATATGTGAAGAGTACAATTGACTATGGTCTTTTGTACAAGAGAGGTGAAGACTACAAGTTAGTTGGTTACTGTGATGCTGACTATGCGGGAGATCATGACACCAGGAGATCAACAACTGGGTATGTGTTTAAGCTTGGTTCTGGAACCATCTCTTGGTGTAGCAAGAGACAGCCAACGGTATCTTTGTCAACCACAGAAGCAGAGTATAGAGCAGCAGTAATGGCAGCTCAAGAGAATGCATGGCTAATACAGTTGATGAGTGATCTACATCAACCAGTAGATTATCCAGTACCATTGTACTGTGATAACCAATCGGCAATTCGCTTGGCGGAAAATCCAGTCTTTCATGCAAGAACTAAGCATGTGGAGGTACATTACCACTTTATCATAGAAAAGGTTCTGCAAGAAGAGATTGAGATGAGACAGGTCAAGACGAATGATCAAGTTGCGGACTTGTTCACAAAAAGTTTGAGTACAGGCAAGCTCGAAATTTTTCGCTGTTTACTCAGCACAGTGCAAAGAATGAGAGCTGACATTGAGGGGGAGTGTTGAGAATCAATGTCAACCCAAAACAATAAGTAATCCACAACCCAATCTAAAGCCCAAGTCCATATCTAGTTTGATGATGTAATTGCTTACAATTGCAATGTTAGGTATGGTTGAGTGGAAAAAATTAGGTGCAATTAATGGGTTTTGTGGGGTAGTAAATAATCTTAGTTTAATTAAGTGTGTGGTGTAGCTTTCATTTGGTTTGCTATAAATACCCAAGTCCCCAAACATTGTATATCATCCAAGGAAAAACAAAGCCTAGAGCTAAATAAGAAAAGCTTTGCTAATTAGTTTGTTTTGTGAGCTTTCTTTAAGAGTGTGCTCTATTTTCTTCTTCTTGGGATCATTAGAGTTATCTTGGATACTCTTCTTATTCAACATGGTACACCACGTGTCGTTATATAAATGGTGGAATATATGTGTTAAAAAGTTAATAACTTAAAAAATAAAATTTTACACCACTTGTATAAAAACACATGATATATCGCTTGTGTTTTCGTTACAACTAAAAATTTCACCTTACCGACAAATGCCCAAACTCCAACCGCCATTCAAATGAGCCCTCCACCACCAGCCATAATAAATTATCTTTCTTTAGTCAAGAAGAAAAGGAGGGACTTGGCCCTCACCTCAACTTTTTTAGAAAGAAAAAGTTTACAACTACCGTAATGTTTCGGTCTAATTATATAAATTATGCGTAAATTTTTCTTCATACAACATTACATTATTACATTTAAAATGTTACGTTTTGGATTTTTTCTCCTTTCCCCCGAAAACCAGCTCATATTAGTGTTTGTCCTCTGTCCATATCACTCACCCATTCAACCAACATTCAATAATTTGATAACGTGTCATATTTTTTTGCAAAGCGGACCCATTTTTGTGGGTTGGTATAATAATGGCGTTTGTGGTTTGTCAAGGCATATACCCATTTATCCATTAGCAGTTGGGTCACCTCGCTCACCCCCAACCTAACACATCAACAAATATTGCTTACAAATTCTAGAAAATTTGACCAAGAAAAAGAAAACCAAATGCTCGCAAATTAATTTATGTAACATGATTAGTTTTTATGCATTATTATTTATTTTACGTTGGATGAAATTCTAAATTTAGAGCTTATTTAGATGTGATTTTAAAATGATTGAAAACACTTTTGGTGAAAATATTTTTGAAAAAAATCCTTAGTAAAAATGTTAGTAAATCCTGAAAAAGCATTTAAAGTGCTTCCTGGAAGAATCACATAATTGGTGGTTCTCGTAGAAAGCACTTAAAGTGCTTTTGAAATCTAAAAATATTTTCTCTAAAAATACTTTGTCATTTTAATAGTACATTCAAATGAGCTCTTAATCTCGTATATTTTATTGAAAGGCCACAGCCTACGACACTGTGGGAATGGTGCATCGAATTGTGGTTTCTTGTTCTCGGTCTAATTCAAAGGATCTGCCATATTGAGAGGTTCTTTTTCATGGAGGTGCTGGGCGGGCAGAGATAATTGTTGGGTGTGACTATAAGCTGTCATTTCTAAATGAAGGAATGTGATTTTCACTATAAATCAATTAGCAATATAAAAAATAGCTCAAATCGTTATAAGCTATTGCATAGTTTGATCTCTCACCGATGTAAGATTTTGTCCTCATATTCACACATATGTGTGATAAATTTTCAAGCCTAACATGTGAACAACGCAAATTGGGTGGCGTGGAACACGTGTGTCGTTGAGCTTCACACGTGAGCTAATCTGCTCTAATACTATAAAGAAATTGAATTCCACCATAAAACCAATAAACAATATGAGAAGAAATCCAACTCCTTATAAGCTCTTGCATGACTTAATCCCTCACCAAAGAATTTTGTCCTCACGTTCTCACACTAAATTCTACAAAAAGAGTAGTTGTATAGAGCTTTTAAGTCAAGATTGGACGACTTAGGGCTTCAACCCAAAAAGAGGGGTAGAAAAGAATGCTTATTGTAGGCCAGGGACGAGAGGAAAGACTTGAATTTAGAAATAGTCGGAGCACGATTGATGTCTCATCACTTTGAAGCATTCAAAGAAGGCAGTTTCCCAAGTAATTGCCCTGCATGCATATTAAGATTTAAAAAGACAGCATCCATTACTCAATTGGCAAATCTCCAATTGTATTATCTCATAACAGATCAAAGAAAGCAATGCCATGGAACCTTGGAGAGCAAGGAAAAACTTACAGAGAGAAATAGAGAAAGTTATTTCATTCAGAATGCAAAACGTCATTACAAACCCATTCACTCCACTATTTATACATACTAGTTAGCTTAATGACTAAGCTAATCATCTAACTAACTCCTCTTCTAGGATTGTGACACATGGCACTCTAAGATCAATCTGACACGCCCCGACCCCGATATTCCCCGAATACCGGGATAGGCACGTGCTGGCCGACACCTGAGGGTGACGAAAGCCATTTATTAAGTGCAAATGCTGAAAACAAGGGATAAATAAGGCTTATAAATATAAAAGAATAATTAATATGCAAATAAGGACCATGTTCAGATCACACCTCCAATCTAGAACACTAAAAGAAAATAATATAAAATTGAATGAAACAAAGGAGTGGGTCCTACACCGAGAGGACTCGAAGATGCCGATGCGGAAGTGCCTGGACGTCAGGATTGTATGCCTCGATTCTAAGTCCTGAAGGGGGCGCAAAACAAACATGAGTGGACCAAGTTGATATATATATATATAATAAAACAGTTATCAACATACTAACCCCCAAGTTTTATGAAAACACAAATATATAATGATAAACATAGATTTTCCAAAACCTAGCATGTCGTGCAATGTCTCAAATCATAATTCGCATAAATAATAAACACTAGTGAATGTCCGATAACTCTTCAGGCCCCATGCCAGCTTCCCGTCTTTGAGCCGACAGTCAGAGGAAAATACACTTCAGGCCCCATGCCGGCTCCCCGTCTCTGAGCAGAAAGTCAGAGGAAAACACACTCCAGGCCCTATGCCAACACCAAACCGTCGCCCGGGACGGACCGGATCTATCCCTACGTCCCGTAGCGGAAAGGACCACTAGGAAAGTACAAAACCAGTGAACATACATATATTGAAAATCAACTTCATAATATAAAGCCATGCATCATCTATACTATAAAGAGGTGTTCTAAACATGTTCTAAATATCATATCATCATCCATCAGATATTCTATAAGAATATGGGTTATAGGAAAAATAGTAATTCAAACTAGCCTCAGTAAGCATGTTATCTCGTAAAACGTTTCAGAAAACATAATCATCAAATCATGCTTTTCATGTATGCATTTCTACTATCAAAACATGCATTTTTAGAAGGGGTCCACTCACAGTACTTCGCCGTCGAAAGGCCACGTGTGACATCCTACATCGCCCAAGGGAGTGATCCTTAAATGTATATTCTCATCCCTACCTAGCACGAGGCCTTTTGGAAGCTCACTGGCTTCGGGTTCCGTAGGAACTCCGAAGTTAAGCGAGAAGGAGGCTAGAGCACTCCCATGATGGGTGACCCACTGGGAAGTTGCTCATGAGTTCCCAGAAACAAAACCATGAGGGCGTGGTCGGGGCCCAAAGCGGACAATATCGTGTTACGGTGGTGGAGCGGGCCCAGGAAGTGATCCGCCCCGGGCCGGGATGTGACAATTTCGTATCAGAGCCTAACCCTGACCGTGGTGTGCCGAAGAGGACGTCGGGCCCCTAAAGGGGGTGAATTGTGACATCCCACATCGCCCAGGGGAGTGATCCTTAAATGTATATTCCCATCCCTACCTAGCACGAGGCCTTTTGGGAGCTCACTGGCTTCGGGTTCCGTAGGAACTTCGAAGTTAAGTGAGAAGGGGGCTAGAGCAATCTCATGATGGGTGACCCACTGGGAAGTTGCTCGTGAGTTCCCAAAAACAAAACCGTGAGGGCGTGGTCGGGGCCCAAAGCAGACAATATCGTGCTACGGTGGTGAAGCGGGCTCGGGAAGTGATCTGCCCCGGGCCGGGATGTGACACCACGCCACTAGCGAAGAAGGAAACGCCACAGATAATTGCCCCTAAGCACATAAATGGTACACTTAGTCAAACTCTACTCAAATGACTGAATTTGGGAAAACGGACATCGGAAACGGGTTCAGGACGTCGAAATTAGCCTAGGAAGGGTCCCACACGAAAACCCAAAAAGTCGTCAACGGTCAAAGTCAACTTTGACCATTGACCGGTCAAAGTCAAAGTCAACGCTGACAGTTGACCGGGTCAACGGTCAGACCGGGTCCGGGTCAACAGGTCACACGGCTCTGGGTTTGGATCCGGATTGGGTTAAAGGGTTTGGACTTGGGTTGGATCCGGGTTTGGGCCTAAGGGTTTGGGTCTAATGGGTTTAGGGTTAACGGGCCGAAGGCCCTAAAGGAAACGGCCCAAAGGCCTTTAAATTAACAAAACAAAAATAAATAAATAAAAAGGTTAGGTTGGGCTGCCCAAGGTTTTGGGCTTGGCAGGAAAGGACCAAAGGCCTTGGGTTTTGGTGGTTCGCCGGATTCCAAGGAAGGAGAAGGCCGGTTTTCGGCCGGAGAATTCCCAAGCTCCAATGAAGCTCAAAACTCAACCAAAACATGTCATTCAATATACCAAATTGAAGCCCCGAAGGTAAGGAATCGAAATATACCCTTGGTTCCCGTCATCGTGGTCGGAGTTGGCCGGAAAACAGCCTGGAAGCCACGGGTGTCCGCCGGAAACTGGGTAAGATTCAAATGAGTATAACTCCTTCAATACTCAATGAAATTGGGTGAAACAAAAAGGAAAGTTGTAGTACTCAGCGAGACGAAGAGATTGATATCTTGCACATCGGCCAACTCGCCGTGGTTTGGCCGGAAATTGCCTCGAAAGGGGCGATGCTCGCCGAAAAACTGGGAAATGTCTCCGAGGTGGTTTCTTCATGGTTTGATGTCCAAAACACAACCACGGTGTTAGAAAAGAGCTATAGGTGTGGGCATGGGCGTGCGTGTGTGTGTGTTCTGCTCGGAGGGAGGGAGAGAAAGACAGAGAGAAAGAAAGAGAGAAGAGAGACTTTTAGAAGAAACAAAAGAAAGGGAAAGGGAAAGGGAACCGAGAAACAAAACAGGGGGTGGGCCCCTTGGGCTCACCAATTAAGGCTAAAAAAACAATTTAAAAAAAGAAAGTATCCCTAAACTGAGTGAAAATATAAAAATACTCATTTTCTTCCGTAAATTTGTTACACAATCAGTCTGGCCTTATTTACGTCACAGCGAAGAATGGAAGCTTACTCAGTAACATAACATCCAGTCCGGTTTCAATGCAAGATTTCTACCAGAGAGCAACACTAGAGTATGATGGAGTATTTAGGCACTATGTTTACCCGAAAATCACTAGCTCAAGCGCCCGAAGATGGGCTATGGCTTGGTCCACTTCCTCATTCGAACCTCCAAACATCTGCGTGTCAATTGTGGATTCTATGGGTCGTGGTGCATGTGGCTTAAATAGCTTGTGCACGCTTGAAGATCAAGGACCGACTTGCCACTGCCCAAATGGTTACTCCTTTATTGATCCAAAAGATGAGCGCAGAGGACGCAAGCAAAACTTTGCCCCACAGAGTTGTGGTGAAGTGTCAAAGGAGGACACAGATCTTTTCGATTTCCAAGAGCTGCAAAACACAGATTATCCGGGCGGAGATTACGAGAATTTTCCAGATGTAACTGAGGATTGGTGCAAACAGAATTGCCTAGATGATTGTTTTTGTGCCGGGGCATTTTTTGGAAACGGAGGGTGTGTTAAGAAGAGGCTCCCTTTAGCAAATGGGAGGACTGACCCCAGTTTTACAGGAAAAACTCTTATAAAATTTGGGAAACAAAATTCGACTGTGAAATCAGGTGGAGGTTCCAACATAGAAAAGAAAGACAATAAAACTTTGATCCTTTTCGGATCAGTCATCCTGAGTGGTTCTGGGATTCTAAACTTCCTCCTACCATTGATAACCTATTTGGTTGTTTCGCAAGCCTATTCGAGAAAACCGAAGGTGATTCAACCTTATCCAGTCATCTCTGGTATGAATTTGAAGCATTTCACTTATGAGGAGCTAAACAATGCTACGAACCAATTCGAGGAAGAACTAGGACGCGGTGCTTCTGCAACAGTCTTCAAAGGAGTTCTAGCCTCTGATAATGGAAAGATCGTTGCTGTCAAAAGCTTAGACGCTAGGGTCAGAGAAAATGATTTGGAATTCAAAGCGGAAGCGAGTGCTATTGGCCGAACAAACCAGAGAAATTTAGTCCAGCTAATTGGATTTTGTTACGAGGGAGAGCACCGAATTCTGGTGTACGAGTTTATGAGCAACGGATCTTTAGCGAGCTTCCTCTTTGGAGAGTCGATGCCAAACTGGTATCAAAGGAGAAAAATCGCCTTGGAAATTGCAAGAGGGCTGTTGTATTTGCACGAGGAGTGTAGCAGCCAAATCATACATTGTGACATCAAGCCTCAAAGTAATTGGGCAGCTTCCAAGTAATTGGGCTGCTTGCATATTAAGATTTAAAAAGACTTTGCATCCCTTACCCCGAATGACAAATACCTCCAACTGCAAATCTACCATGATTCAACGTTTACTTAGTCGTTTGTGAAGGCGATGGACTCATCACAGTTGACTTGAAAATTAAATAGTAGTATGCATGATGCAAACCTGACGGAGGACGGAATTTATGTTATTTTAGATGTGAGAAAGTTAAAAAAAGGAAGTAATTTGTGTTATTTTAGATGCGAGAAAATTAAAAGAAGGAAGCGTCATTTAATTAAAAAAAAAAGTGAGCGGAGAATTTGTAATTCCCCTGTTAAAAGATAATTTGTTGTTGCCATATTCCAAAAGTGGATGTTTTGGACTTTTCACATTGTTTGGATTCTTTTTTGGTGCTTCAAAACCTCCATGCAATGGAAGAGTTTCTGCGCGCTTTTGATTTCTCTGAAACTTTACACTTACCAGAAGAGCAGAGCAATTGAGTTGCAACTTGCTATTCTACACTCCCAAAATGCAGCGTTCTGATCATCTCTCTCCTCAATCCTTGTTGGATCACTACTCACTTCGTAGCTCAGGGGTTCTGAACTTCCTCCTCCCGTCGAGAAATTATTTGGTTGTTTCTCGAATCTATTATACAAAAGTTAAGGTCATTCAGCCTTATCCGGTCATGTCAGATATGAACTTGAAGTGTTTCACTTGTGAGGAGCTAAATGATGCTACAAATACAGTCGAGGAAGAACTAGGACGCGGTGCTTCTGTAACAGTTTTCAAAGGGGTCTTGGTGGAACTGGAAAATGTGTTGCTGTCAAATTCTTGTATATGGGTTTATGAGCAATGGCTCTCTAGCAAGCTTCCTCCCTTTGAAGATTCAATGACAAACTGGCACCAAAGAAGGCAAATTGCATTATGAATAGCAAAAGGTCTTTTGTATTTGCATGAGGAGTGTAGCAGCCAAATTGTATATTTTGGCATCAAGCCTCAAAACATTCTTCTTGATGACTATTGCCAAGAATTTCTGCATTCTGATTAGCCAAGCTTTTGAGAATAGACCAGACTCAAACTACGACTGGAATCAGGGGAACGAAAGGGTATGTGGCCCCTGGATGGTTCAAAAGCTTGCCTATCAAGGCCAAGGTTGATCTTTACAGCTACGGTATTTTGTTGTTAGGAATGATTTTTGCAGGAAGCATTTTAACGCAATGGCAGAGGATGAAGATAAAATGATATTAGCTTATTGGGCATACGATTGCTATAAGCCTAAGAAACTGCAGCTGCTATTCAAGGACAGTGAGGGAATGCTTGACGTGATGAAAATTGAGAAGTATGTTATGATTGCAATATGTTGCATTCAGGAGAACCCGTCGCTCAGGCCCATGATGAAGAAAATCACATCCATGCTCGAAGGAACTGTTGTCTCAACTCCACCCGATCCATCTTCTTTCATAAGTTCAATATTTTAGGTGCTTCAGATTATAATCAATTTCTTCGAGCTATAAAAAATTTGTGAATTTTTTTGAATGCAAGTACTTTCTCACGTACTGCAGAACCTCTCAAGCCTAGTAAAGTAAGCCAGAAACCTACCATTCTGTTTCACGTTCGAGATGAAGCTGATTTAAGCGCTTAAATATGCAAGAAGAAAAGCTGATAACATATAAAAATCTTTGCATTAATTTAGTTGGAAAACAGAAACGAAATTACAGAGAAATTCTTTTCTTTTGAATGCACATATTGAACAAAGAAGAATATATCCCTCTTTTTATTGAGACAACTCAAATGAGATTTATAATTGCGACACATTAATTACTGCATATTAAGTTAAAAGACTATCTGACCTACGGCAAGCTGATGGCTTAGACTGGACTCTGGAGTGCTTGATCATCATACATACAAAAGCTTGGAACTATAACTGAAAGCACTTAAAGTGCCGAATTTGTGAAAGAGGACGGATCAGGAGTAACTGAGACTTCAACATTACCTTCGAGCATCAGCGTGACATTCTTCATCGTAGGCCTCAACAATGGATCCTCCTCGATGCACCGTATTGCAATCATCACGTACTTCTCCATCTCCTTGATGTCTTCCTTCGCCTCACCATCATTCGAAAATAGAAGGTGCAGTTTGTTATTCTTATAGCAATCGTAAGCCCAATCAGCCAGTATCATTTGATTTTCATCCTCAGCGTCTTTTTCAAGTTTCTTCCGGCAGCAAATAATCTCCAACAACAAAATGCCAAAGCTGTAAACATCCACCTTCACTGTGATAGGCAAGTTTTTGAACCATTCTGGGGCCACGTACCCTTTCGTTCCCCTGATTCCAGTTGTGGTTCGAGTCTGGTCCATTCTTAAAAGCTTGGCTAATCCAAAGTCAGAAATTCTTGCGGTGAAAGAGTCGTCGAGAAGAATGTTTTGAGGCTTGATGTCACAATGTACAATCTTGCTGCTGCACTCCTCATGCATATACAAGAGCCCTCTTGTGATTCCCAAGACAATATGCCTTCTCTGGCACCACTTTGGCCTCGACTCTCCAAAAACAAAGCTCGCTAAAGATCCATTGCTCATGAACTCGTACACAAGCATTCGGTGCTCACCCTCGTTACAAAACCCAAGTAGTTGGACTAAATTTCTGTGACTTGTTCTGCCAATTGCACTCACTTCAGCATTGAATTCCAAATCATTTCCTCTAACCTTCGCGTCTAAACTTTTGACAGCAACACACTTTCCAATCCCATTATCGGATGCTAAAACTCCTTTAAAAACAGTTGCAGATGCACCGCGGCCTAGTTCTTCCCTGAATTTGTCCGTAGCATCTTTTATCTCGTCATAAGTGAAACACTTCAAATTAATGCCTGCCATAACCTGATAGGGTGGAATCACCTTAGCTTTTCGAGAATATATGCGAGAAACAACCATATAGGTTACTAAGGGCAAGATGAAATTGAGAACCCCCAAGCTACTCAAGAGCACTGATCCAACTACAATCAAAGTTGAATCATATTCTTTCTTCTTTTTGTTCTTCGCAGCGCCACCTGATCTCGAAGTAGATTTATCTTTCCTTATTTTGATTAAAACTTTCCCACTATAATTTGCGTCGATCCTCCCATTGAGAAGAGGAACTCCTTTCAACCAACAGTTACCAGTTCTAAAACTGGCAACTACGCAGAAGCAATCAGCTAGGCAAGTCTGCCTGCACCAATCCTCAGTTATGTCTTGAAACTTGTCATATTCATAAAAAGTCCAATACGCATTTTGCATCTCTTGCATATAGAAAAGATCACTCTCCGATGAGGCCTCATCGCAGCTTTGTGGAGCAAAGTTAGGTTTGCAGCCTTTCAACATATCATCTGGATCTATATAGGTATAACCAGGTGGGCACTGGCAAACCGGTCGGCCTTGGTCATGTTTACATAAGCTGTTCAAGCCACATGCGCCCCTGCCTTTTGGTTGCAAGATACTCATGCAGATGTTCGAAGGTATGAAGGACAATGTAGACCATGTTCCGCCACTAGAGCCATTGTTTTTACGAAAAACATAGTACCTCAAAACTCCATCATAGTCAAGAGTTGCTCTCTGGTACAAATCTTGGTTCGAAAACATATAGGATAATACCACATTAAGTATCGCTCCATTCCTATCAGTAAGGTAAACAGAACCAGACCGGTTGAAGACTACCCGAAAGCCTCTTCCCAGAGTATCGGTGTAATTCCAATAACCGAAATAAGGATAATCTTGTGGGAAATTTGTTGTGTAAAGCATAAGATTTCCAACTTTTTGTACTGCAAACATGAATCTACCTCTCGAATAATTTGTTGACGTGTAGTGAGCATAGAGTCTGCTGCCTTGATTTAGAGTTTGTGAGGGTAAAATTGTATCGGTTGGATGACTAAAACTCTCCCACGAACTGCTTGAATTTGCGGTGGCCAGCACAAAGTTTCCGGTGTCTAGCATGGCTGCATGTGCAACTCCAGTACCAGCAGAAGAAGCAATCCATGTGCTTTTGCCCGTTGCGATGTCACTAAGACTAAACTGGCCTTCTGCAGTGAGCTCAACTTTCGATCCTTGTGGCACAAGATTTTTCCCATTGGCTGACCACACAATGGTTTTCTCTGGTATCTTATCGAACCAGATGGCTAGTAGGAAACCGTTGTTTCCAATCTGTCGAAAACCGAAAGCGAAATCACCAGATGGTGACTGCCAAGATGAGTTATCATTTTGTGCAGTGAGTGATGAGCCTAAAGATATGTTTCTATGAGTTTGAGCAGTGGTGGAAAATGGTAGAAACATGAAAAGGAAGAGGAAGAGAAGATATCGTGTTGAGAATCAATGTCAAAATTAGGTATGGTTGAGTGGAAAGTTAGGCAATGTTAGGTATGGTTGAGTGGAAAAAATTAGGTGCAATTAATGGGTTTTGTAGGGTAGTAAATAATCTTAGTTTAATTAAGTGTGTGGTGTAGCTTTCATTTGGTTTGCTATAAATACCCAAGTCCCCAAGCATTGTATATCATCCAAGGAAAAACAAAGCCTAGAGCTAAATAAGAAAAGCTTTGCTAATTAGTTTGTTTTGTGAGCTTTCTTTAAGAGTGTGCTCTATTTTCTTCTTCTTGGGATCATTAGAGTTATCTTGGATACTCTTCTTATTCAACATATCGAACATCAAAAGCCATGGAAATTAAGGTGAGACAGTAATTTGCTCCGATCAAACTTTACTAAAATCTTCAATAAATAGACTCAATATCAATTGAACTATATTTTATGTTAACGACAAGTTGACGAGTCCGACGACCTAGAAGTCTTTGCATGTTAAGAGAACTAAACATCAATTAAGGAGGGGCACTAAAACATCCAATAATAAAATAAAATTTTCATATAATTGTTTGAGTTTATGTGTGACTTGGAGTTTGTATGGCCGTTAGGGTTTACAAGTAGCAAACCTGCTCTAATACCATTAATGAAGTTGAAGCCATACCTCAAACCAACTGGCAATAGAGAGCATATATCAACTTCTTAGCTCATGCTACATTCTTTAATTTTTCGACAACAGGATAATCTCTTCCTCACAAGTTATTGGGTGTAATTCTTCTTCAAATTTTTGAGTAATTATTCTTCTATCTTTATGCGTAAATGGAAGCAGCTTTTTTTTTACTCCGATTCTTGAACATTATTTTGTACCCATTCTTCTTTTTGGCTCCTTTAATCATGCCTTACTTTGACTCATCTTACCATTTTTTTTTTTTTTTTTTGAAGTACAAGGAAAATTTTATTGATAACAAAAAATCATACCACCATCTGTCAATTGAGAAAATGCACAAATCTATGAAGAAATGAAGCAACGAATATAGACTTGTGAGGAAGCCTGGAATTCTAGTTGAGTTTGGTATCTCTTCTTCTCTAAAATCCTCCAAATTCACAAAAGTCTACAACTCGATGAGGTTTATTTTCAACAAAAAGTAGATAACTTTAAGAGTTTTTAAGCCAGTATCAAGAGAATAACTTACATACACCTGAAGAGGTACATCACTATAGCAATCTAATTTACATTTTAATAACGCAATACCATATGAAAACATGACATGTATGGAAGTCTCACTCTTCTTGAGTAGGTCGGTGGACACCGAAAATTTTATGGAGTCAAAAGTCTTGATTGAAAATAGTTCTAGAACTACACAGAAATCGAATCAAATTTTTTTCTAATTCCACCGAACTCCAATTAAATCAACGTAGCCATTCAAAATTCAAAAGTTCCTCTCACTTTCACTGATAATATGATCACCACGGCACATTATACACGCATTGCACGATAAAAGAAAATCATGTTCTTTCATCACTTAATTGCCATGAATTTGGCGAAGAAGGTTCCTAGAAGGTTAAAAAGAAAAATCTATCTAAACCCTAAACATTAGATAGAAATTTTAACAAACTTTAAATTAATTATTATGTTTTTCACTAAACGTGTAATACAAAACACGTTTTAGTGCTCTTTTATTGTAAGTTCGGTTTCCTTATTGGGAAAGCCGTGAGAGCGTGGTCGGGGTCCAAAGCGGATAATATTGTGCTACGACGGAGTCGAGCCGGTGATGTGATAAGGACCCAGGCCGGGATGTGACCAAAGCACCATAGATAACTTGAGAGTTAAAACACGCTTTCATATTTGTCCACGACATCACTTAAAGCTAGTGAACCTAACAAATATCATTTCTTCAAAACTGTATGTGGTTATTTGGAATGATTTAAAAGGTTATGTCCGATTTGGAATGATCCCAAAAGGTTAGGTAGTTATTTGTACTTAACTCTTTTATATATTATTGAGGATTCAATCTTGCATGAGGTTTATCATAGTAATACATTAATTACCGCAGATTAAGGACTATCTGACTCACCAAACTCATGGCTTAAACTGTAACCCGTGAAAATCAAACATAAAAATATGAAATTATACTGCAAGCACTTAAAATGTCGAATTTATGAACGAGGATGGATCAGGTGGAAATGAGACTTCAACAGTACCTTCAAGCATAAGTGTGACATTCTTCATCGTGGGCCTCAACAATGGATCCTCCTCGATGCACCGCATTGCAATCATCACGTACTTCTCCATCTCCTTGATGGCTTCCATGGGCTCACTGTCATTGGGAAATAGAAGGTGCAGTTTGTTTTGCTTATGGGAATCGTACGCCCAATCCGCTAATATCATTTGATTTTCATCCTCGGCGTTTTCTTCAAATTTCTTCCGGCAGCAAATAATCTCCAACGACAAAATGCCAAAGCTGTAAACATCCACCTTCACTGCGATAGGCAAGTTTTTGAACCATTCCGGAGCCACATACCTTTTCGTTCCCCTGATTGCAGTCGTGGTTCAAGTCTGGTCCATTCTCAATAGCTTGGCCAATCCAAAGTCAGAAAGTCTTGCGGTGAAAGAGTCGTCGAGAAGAATATTTTGAGGCTTGATGTCACATTGTACAATTTGGCTGCTGCACTTCTCGTGCAAATACAAGAGCCCTCTTGCAATTCCCAAGGCAATATGCCTTCTCTGGAACCACTTTGGCCTCAACTCTCCAAAAACATAGCTCGCTAAAGATCCGTTGCTCATGAACTCGTACACAAGCATTCAGTGTTCACCCTCGTCACAAAACCCAAGTAGCAGGACTAAATTTCTGTGACTTGTTCTGCCAATTGCACTCACTTCAGCATTGAATTCCACATCATTTCCTCTAACCTTCGCGTCTAAACTTTTGACAGCAACACACTTTCCAATCCCATTATCGGATGCCAAAACTCCTTTAAAAACTGTTGCAGATGCACCGCGTCCTATTTCTTCCTAGAATTTGTTCGTAGCATCTTTGATCCCCTCAGATGTGAAACACTTCAAGTTCATGCCTGACATGATTGGATTAGATCGAATTGCCTTAGGTTTTCTAGAATATACGCTAGAAACAACCATATAGGTTATTAATGGCAAGCGGAAGTTGAGAACCCCCAAACTACTCAGGAGCACTGATCCGGCAACAATCAAAGTTGAATCATATTCTTTCTTCCTTTTGGTCTTCGCGGCACCAGCTGATCCCAAAGTAGAATTGTCTTTTCTTATTTTGATGAAAGCTTTTCCATTATAACTGGGGTCTATCCTGTAAGAACCCGTCCCGGGATTTACGTAAGAAAATAGGTATTTTTGTATTTTCACTAAATTTGGGGATACCTTCTTTTTTAAAATTGTTTTTTAACCTTAATTGGTGAGCCCAAAGGGCCCACCCCCTGTTTTTGTCCCCCGGTTCCTTCCCTTTCCCTTTTCTTTTCTTTTTTTTTCTGAAAAGTCTTCTCCTCTCTTCTCTCTTTCTTCCTCCGTGCTCTCTCTTTCCCCCTCCTCTCGGTGCTCTTTTCTCCGAGCAGAACACACCCACACACACACAAACACACACCCATGCCCACACCTATAACTCTTTTCTAACCCCGTGGTTGTGTTTTGGACGTCAAACCACGAAGAAACCACCCCGGAGACATTTCCCAGTTTTCCGCGCGAGCACCATCCCTTTCGAGGCGATTTCCGGCCAAACCATGGCGAGTTGGCCGGCGTGCGAGTTTCCGGCGGACGCCCGTGGCTTCCAAGCTGTTTTCCGGCCAACTCCGACCACGATGACGGAAACCAAGGGTATATTTCGATTCCTTACCTTCGGGGCTTCGTTTTGGTATATTGAATGACATGTTTTGGTTGAGTTTTGAGCTCCAACGGAGCTTGGGAAATCTCCGGCCGAAATCCGGCCTTCTCCCTCCTTGGAATCCGGCGAACTCCAAACCCAAGGCCTTTGGGCCTTTCCTGCCAAGCTCAAAACCCTGGGCAGCCCAACCCAACATTTTTATTTTTTATTTTGTTTTAAAGGCCTTTGGGCCATGAGGTTTCAAACCCAAACCCACTTTCCTTCTAACCCAAACCCAACCCACCTAAAACCTAAACCCAATTACCCTAACCCAAAACCCTAAAGCCCAAACCCGTGACCCTGACCCATGACCAGTTAACCCGTGACCCGTGGACCCGGTCAATGGTCAACGTTGACTTTGACCGTTGACTTTTTGGGTTTTCGTGCGAGACCCCTCCTAGGCTAATTTCGACGTTCTGAACCCGTTTCCGATGTCCGTTTTCCCAAATTCATTCGTTTGAGTAGAGTTTGACTAAATGTACCATTTATGTGCTTAGGGGCGATTATTTGTGGCGTTTCCGTCTTCGCTAGTGGCGTGGCTTTTCGACGGCGAAGTACTGTGAGTGGACCCCTTCTAAAAATGCATGTTTTAATGGTAGAATTGCATACACAGAAAAGCATGACTTTACGATTATGTTTTATGAAACGTTTTGAGATAACATGCTTACTAAGGTTAGTTTGAATTATTACTATTTTTCCTATAACCCATGTTCTTATAGCATATCTGATGGATGACGATATGATATTTAGAACATGTTTAGAACACCTCTTTATAGTATAGATGATGGATGACTTTATACTATGAAGTTGATTTTCAATATATGTATGTTCACTGGTTTTGTACTTACCTAGTGGTCCCTTCCGCTACGGGACGTAGGGATAGATCCGGTCCGTCCCGGGCGACGGTTTGGTGTTGGCATAGGGCCTGGAGTGTGTTTTCCTCTGACTGTCTGCTCAGAGACGGGGAGCCGGCAAGGGGCCTGAAGTGCATTTTCCTCTGACTGTGTGCTCAGAGACGGGGAGCCGGCATGGGGCCTGAAGTGTTATATTGGACATTCACTAGTGATTATTATTTTATGCGAACGATGATTTGAGACATTGCACGACATGCTAGGTTTCGGAAAACCTATGTTTATCATTATATATGTGTTTTCATAAAACCTGGGGGTTAGTATGTTGATAACTGTTTTATTATATATATATCAACTTGGTCCACTCATGTTTGTTTTGCGCCCCCTTCAGGACTTAGAATCGAGGCATACAATCCCGACGTCCAGGCACTTCTGCATCGGCATCTTCGAGTCCTCTTGGTGTAGGACCCACTCCTTTGTTTCATTCAATTTTATATTATTTTCTTTTAGTGTTCTAGATTAGAGGTGTGCTCTGAACACGGTCCTTATTTGCATATTCATTATTCTTTTATATTTATAAGCCTTATTTATCCTTTGTTTTCAGCATTTGCACTCAATAAATGGCTTTCGTCACCTTCGGGTGTCGGCCAGCACGTGCCTATCCTGGTATTCAGGGAATATCGGGGTTGGGGCGTGTCATATCCTCCCATTGAGAAGAGGGATTGCCTTCAGAAAACACATACTAATTCTGTAACTGGCAACGTCACATAAACAATCGGCTAGGCATGCATGCCTGCCTGCACCAATCCACAGTTACACCATAAAACTCGTCATATTGAGATGCCTGACAATTCGCATTTTGCATCTGCTGTATATAGAAAAGATCACTCTCTGACGAGGCCCCAACACAGCTATGTGGAACAAAGTTCGGTTTGCAGCCTTTCAACGCATCATGTGGATCCATCAAGGTATAACCAGATGGGCACTGGCAAATCGGTCGACCTTGGTTTTGATTACATAAGCTGTTGAAGCCACATGCTCCCCCGCCTTGCTTTTGCATGATACTCATGCAGATGTTCGAGGGAATGAAGAACAATGCAGACCATGTTCCGCCACTTGAGTCATTGCTTCTCCGAAATACATAGTACCTCAAGACTCCATCATAGATTCATAGTAAAGAGTTGCTCTCTGGTATAAATCTTGGTTCGAAAATGTGTAGGGTAATACCACCTTGAGTATTGTTCCATTTGTTGCAGTGAGGTAAACAGAGTCAGACTGGTTGAAGATGACCTGAAAGCCACTATGCAGAGTATCGGTGTAATTCCAATAACCGTAATAGGGATAATCTTGGGGGAAATTTGTTGTAGAAAGCTTGAGATTTCCATCAGATTCTAGTGTAAGCAGAAATCTACCCGTCAAGTAATTTGTTGACGTATAGGGAGCATATAGTCTGCTACATTGATTAATTGTCTGTGTGGGTAGGATTGTATCGGTTGGATGACCAAAACTCTCCCACAAACTGTTCGAATGTGCGTTGGCCAGCACAAAATTTCCAGTGTCTAGCATGGCTGCGTAGGTAACAACCCCAGTACCTACTGAAGCAACCAACGTGTCTTTGCCTGTCACGATATCATTGAGCAGCAACAGGCCAACAGCAGTGAGTTCACCTTTGGATCCTTGCGCCACAAGACTATTTCCATTGGCTGACCACACTACGGTTTTATCTGGTACCTTTATTGAACCAGATGGCTAGTAAGAAACCGTCGTTTCCAATCTGTCGAAAACCAAAAGCAAATTCACCAGATGGTGATTTCCAGATTGCTGAATTATTATTTTGTGCAGTGAGTGATGAGCCTAAAGACATGTTTCTATAAGTTTGAGCTATGGCGGAAATTGGGGAAAACAAGAAAAGGATGAAGCAGAGAGGATATAGCACATCAAAAGACATTGTAATTCAGGTGAGGATAATTTGCTCCAAACTGATCACACTAGTAAAATCTTCAACAAACAGGCTAAAATCATCAACTATTTATGCACGGTCGAGTTGACGAATACAACGACTTAAATTTTGTTTCCCATGTAACAGTGTAAGATGGTGCTCGTCAACAATCAAATAAAACTTTCATGTCAGATTTTCACCTTTGAGCCTCCTTTTTTCGGCAATTCAGTGCGATTGAGAAAGTTTTACGTGTGAGCAGATTTTCTTTTTGCATGTTTGAACGAAGGCATGAATCACATTTTGCTTCTATTAGTTTTCATCTCAAACGTGAAACACCATGATAAGTGAGAAAGCTTGGAATTTTCTTGAGAAAGACCGGACGAACCTTTATTCCTTGTTTTTGAAGCTTTTCTGAAGGAAGTGATCTGTAATTGAGTTTGGTAAATGAACCTTCTACAGTTTACACTCTAAAATCCTGCATGGTCCACAAAATTTCACAATTCAACTAAGTTTATAAAAGCTGACATGTGGTCAAGTTGGCTAGAATAGTATGATTTTAATCCTCCACCTAAGTTTGAATTCCTCATATCCCGTACCTGAGCTTGAAATCCCTCATTCCCGTAATTTAGATTAGATAAAGCATCGCTTGAGAATAAGAAGTGCATAACTTTATGAAGTC
Source organism: Pyrus communis (assembly GCF_041283825.1). Classification (NCBI taxonomy): domain Eukaryota; kingdom Viridiplantae; phylum Streptophyta; class Magnoliopsida; order Rosales; family Rosaceae; genus Pyrus; species Pyrus communis. The sequence goes on along the minus strand of NC_142575.1, from coordinate 1,697,010 downwards.
ACACGTGTAGATCAAATGCACCTGGAATTAAAAATGAACTCAAATTCTTTCCGGTTCCACAAAACTTAAACTCCGTGTTGATATCAAGTTTACGAAGTCATTAGTATGAGAAAACGTATACCTTAGGGCACGTTAAGTAACCATTTTGTTAGTTTTTAATTTTTAAGTTTTTTTTTAGAGATAAAAGGTAGATATAGAGTGAAGAAATGACGCCCTAATGAGACATGGGATAATATATAAGAAAAAGCACACACAATAAAAATTAGAAACCAACAACTAGCAACGATTTTAAATTATTCATTTCTTCTTTGTTTATTCCCCAACCCTACTATCCGTCTCCGTGCCTAATTTTTCACATATTACTTACCACATCCTTCAAATGAAAATTTTTTAAGTGTGTCAGGAACATGATCAGTTGATATACTTATAAGTTTTTCTTTAAGTTTCTAATCAAATGCATTACGATAGTGTATTGATTCGTATTTTTGGAATTAAAAAAAAAAAAAACACCTACAAATTAAAAACGAAATGATTATCGAAAATTGTTTCATTTTACCCAACTCTCGTATGCATTGGCTGCGAAGACAGACACCAAGAAAGAACGAAATTTTAAAAAACAAGACCGAAAATTGTGAAAAGAAAATCTCAACCCACCATGGAAGTAAAGGAACTTGCTTTCCCAGAAGTTGTATCTTTTAGCTGAACATAAGATTATGAAAATACCATCTTTTTCGACATTCAAGTTGTCTCCAGACGACTTGGCTTTGCTTTTGCAGAAATGCATGAAAGCAAAGGCTCTGAGACAAGGCAAGCAAATTCATGCGGTGCTGTTAGCCAGTGGGGTGGACATGAATTTGTTATCTTTGAGTTCAAAGCTTGTGGGGATGTATGCTGGTTGTGGGGATGTTGGGTACGCACACCAAACGTTTGATAAAATTCCCAAGCCAAACGTTTTCGCGTTGAACTGGCTGGTTTTGGCGTCGGCGTTTAATGGTCAGTTTGAGGACGCTATTGGGTACTTTTATTTGATGCAAGAGTTGGGAATTGTTGGCAACAAGTTCACGTTTCCTGTCGTGCTTAAAGTTTGTGTTGGTTTGATGGATTTGAACAAGGGAAAGGAAGTTCATGCTGTGGTGAATAAACTTGGTTTTGAAAAGGATGTATCTTTGGCAAATGCCTTGATTGACATGTATTATAAATGCGGAAGTTTGTGTTATGCTCGTCGCGTGTTTGATAGGATGCTCGACAGAGACGTTGTTTCTTGGACGTCGATGATATGCGGGTATTTTAACATAGGAAAGACTGATCAAGCGCTCCTCTTGTTTGAGAGGATGAGGTTGGATGGATTGGAACCGAATGATTTCACATGGAATGCAATGATAGCGGGGTTTGCTCGGTGTGGAGATACAAATCGAGCATATGCACTTCTGTCTAGGATGACTAAAGAAGGATCGGTTCCTGATTTGGTTACTTGGAATGCGTTGATTTCAGGTTTTACCCAAGGCCAACATGCTGATGAAGCATTTAAACTGTTCAGGATGATGTTGGTGTCTGGAATTAAGGTGAACCTCGTGACTATCACAGGGTTGCTACCAGCTTGTGGGATCATTGGTTCAATTCAAAGAGGGAGAGAAATTCATGGATTGATCTACAGGATGGACTTTGACGTAAATGTGTTTGTTGCTAGTGCTCTTATTGATATGTACTCAAAATGTGGCAGTGTGAAAAATGCTCGAAGTGTATTTTACCAGAATCCTGTAAATAACATTGCATCATGGAATGCATTGATTGGATGTTATGGTAAGTACGGTATGGTTGATTCCTCCATAGAGCTTTTTGAAAGAATGCAAGCAGAAGGAGTGCAGTTAAATGAAGTGACTTTGACATGCGTACTTTCTGCGTGCAGCCACAGTGGTTATGTAGAGAAAGGTTTAAAGATTTTCAAGTCCATGAAGGTGTGTCATGGAGTTGAGCCAGGTACAGAACATTATGCTTGTGTTGTTGATCTCTTGTGTCGGTCAGGAAAGATGGTCGCAGCTTACGAATTGGTTAAGGGAATGCCTATAGAAGTCACTGAATCTATCATTGGAGCCTTTTTCAACGGTTGCAAAGTCCATGGAAGAAGAGATCTTGCTAAAATGATGGCTGAAGCTATTCTAAAAATGGAGTTAAAGAGACCTGGAGGTTTTGTAACACTTTCGAATATCTATGCTGCTGACGGAGAATGGGAAGAGGTTGAGAAGGTAAGGATGGTGATGAAGCAGAGGAAGATTCTCAAGCAACGTGGATTTAGTTGGCTCGATAAAGGGATGGCTTTGTCAGACTTGCAGTAGAAAAGAAGTCAAGAGAGTGTGTATCCAAGGTGTGCCTCTAATAATATAGTATCAGTTCAGAAGATCGTCACATAAGCCCTTTTGTTTTCACAAAAGACATCTCTTGTACAACTGAATTGATTTTCCAAAATTTTGTATCGACGCCATTGATCCATTCAGTTTTCAAAGGCATGAAGTTTATGAATTTGACCGCATTGGAAACAAACTCCAAAAATACTCTTCTTTTTCACTGCTTGATACCCTTCTTTTCCAAGCTACTCATCATCCCAGATGAATTTTGTGTATGTAGACACAAGATCAAAACGGAGAAGCGGATGGTGAATCTAAACATGAACTGTTGAACTTGGCGGCTGAACAAGTACAGGTACTACTCAACCTCGAGTTACAGGTTTACAATTCAGATTCTGGCTTACATTCTTTTGTTCGTTCCTTAATGCCTCAAAACAGTTTTCCGAAAACAAAGTATACAATTATAACCCTTTAAGCCACTAATGTTTGAAAACAAGTTTGACACCATATAACTAATCCATTTGTTTGATTTAAGTATTACTGAAGATTGATTAGATAATCCAAATAAACACTCCCAACACACGGCATAAGTAATTAGTACAACTTGTTCATAAGCAGATGAATTGTTGATTTTGCTATGCCGAAGAATGTCTTTCAATATATCTCTGTACTTCATACTCATGAAACTGGAACTGCATCTGTAGCAGTGTTGCGTTTCAGATATGTGGCTTTGAGTCAATGCATGTTTTGCTCCCTTGGCTTGGGGATCACACTTTCTGAATTGTTTAGGACTTGAAAGAAAACATGTGAAAAATTTGGATGGAAAAAGTGCAATTAGGAATGACTTTGTTTAATAGGGACAAAAGGTTGCTTATGAATTCTCTAAACCTCCATAATTAATGAAAATATTTTGAAGAAAGATCAAAAGGGTCCCAAAAAAGGTCCTAAAATCACCCACTCTTCCAATAATTGCATGCCTTAAAAAGGTCCTAAAGAGGCTTGGAATATAAGAAACCATGCCTTGCATGGTGTGGTGGTTGTCCAATGGAGGGGTGTGGAGGTCTCTTTTGAACCATTTTATCTACTCACGCGTTGATTTTGTTTTGTTTCAAGACCCACATGCACAAAAGTTCCATGTAATTTGTGAAAAATGTGCACGAATAGAATCAGTTATAAATTTTCAATAAAAAATTATAATTGAAGGGGACACTTTGGCCTGTTTTTATTGTTTTCAAAACGGCTTGACAATCAAAAGCGCTTTTGATTATGTTTGGAAGAAAAATTTGAAAGCATGTATGGGTTGCAAAAGTGCTTTATGAGGAACACCTATTGTGTGCTTTAGGAAGACATGTTTATAACAAAAACCCTTCTAGTATAAGTGCTTATGAGAAGAAGTGTTTATTGCTGTAGCGATTCCAAACAAGGCACTCATATCGTGTTATATATACGGCTTATTGCCTGTTTGATGTCCCCATAATTATATTCCGATACTATTTGTGCAAATTTTGCCTTAAATGTTTCGAGTGTTAAGAAAAACCTCTACGAACTAATCTCTCATTTGTTTTATTAAGATAAACTCTGAAAACGTGCAATCACTTACAAATTAGGGTTGGAATCTTTTCACCTTGTTGAGAATGAAGGACCCCAATTTCATTGAAGGCGGGAGTTGTGTAGTTTCGGTTAATGTGTATACTCTAAGGTACATGATTTCTGCATACTAATTAGTCTTTCTTTCCATGTTGTGCAGAAAACAATGGGTTAGCAAGAAAGTCAAAAGACAGATATGAACTTAAAGTTCTCAAACCATGTTTGGAAATTACTAAAGAGAAAACATGAGGATTGTTTTCATGTGTTGTCTAGTTCTTATCCATACTTTAGACAAAATTGCACAAAGGATTGTCATAAGATGCATGCAGCTGGCTGTCATCCATTAATATATCAAATCAATTTGGTTCTTTTCTTGGTTGGCTTTTTGCAAAAGTTAGAGTTTAAAAATAAAACCTACCATTAAGTCAAAGAAAAAAAAAATAGGGGATTCATATATAGATCGATTGAACGAATCTAAGAATGTCACTGCACTTAGTTTTGCATTAAGTCTTCCTTTACCTTTTTGCTCTGAGCTTCTGTCTCATAATTGTATTTTCTAACCGAGATATTTGTAGGTCTTTGTTTCATATGTCCAAACCATTTTAATCAATTTTCTCTCGTCTTATATTCATATAGAGATAAAACTATATAAGTTTGTTGTTTTTCAATGTGAAATATGAATATTCTATGAACTTTGGCAAGATGTTATAGCTTTGATCCAGTTATGTCGGCCACTTATAAGAGTCACCATCTTAGTTCATAGAAGTTTCACAAAAGGAGGTACTATGCCTCAAATTGTAAAGGAATGCCCTTCAAAATGGTATCTATCTAGGGAGCCAAATTCTTGTGTTTAGAAGAATCGTGAGTGGATCACGTCTCTTGTTCGACTATGTCAAGAAGAGAAAACTGAAACACCGGAATATGGATGAGCATCATTTTTTGTGTGCGGCGGGAACCGCAGAACCCTAGTGTTTCTCTCAAAAATGACCTTAATGTAGAAGAAGTGGCTATTGCATACAAAGTTGAAGGCATGGAATTAGGGATATGGCTTGCCAAATTTAGCTGAGTAGATAAGGTTTGTTGCAAGATCACCTCTCTTCCTAACCAAAAAGGTCTTATGAAAACGTACACATTACTACAAAATAGAACAAAGTAAAGCAAAATTTGACCTTAATAAAGCTTACCAACAATGATATTACCCACAATATTCATCTTCAAATCCAATATCTACAATTCTTCTTTTCTTTCCTGATCTTATTAAACCACATCAGGAATCAATCACAATAATACGGTATAGAACTCGCTATTCATAAAAGTTAAATGTAAGATTTATCCTTAAAAAATTACTACGTGACTGTAGTACTAACGGCTATTCATAATATTCTTAAACCATTTAAATACAATATCAACATCTCATTCCTCCATTCAATGCCTTTTAAGGCACTCTTCTATTCGATTTATCTAGCCATTTATGCAAACAAATAAATACCATTCAATGTCTTTTAAAATTCGTATGCTACTACTTTCTATCTAGCGACTATCTGAGAGGCAAACCTATCTAATAATTGCCACTTACTAGTTTAGGAAAATATAATAAGGAAAGTGGTATTATAATTTTCCCTCTTGCTTGGTTGGTATTTGGGAGCTACCTGAAATAACTATTGCTTTATTTTTTATTTTTTTATTGAAAGGGTGACTTCATCGGCACCCAACTTTAAGTTAAGTTCATCCAAAATTTTTATGAAACTTGAATTTCTTATTTTACCCTTAAACATAAGAGTAATGTTAGAGAGACTACCTATTTAAATTGTATTTTATAAATCATATAACGTGATCGTTGATCGTTGGATTATAACTTAAGTGTTGATTAACGTGCTTATTTCCTAGTAGTAACACATCATATAGTTTATAAATTTGAATTAAAAATTTGGTCTTCCTAATATTACCCTTCCAGTTATTCCTATTCCCACTCAACTTCTCTTTCTGAACACTCTTGGAGGTGAGAGAAGGACAATACTATTCACACACCAATTTTTACTTTTCACATACTCCTTTTAATTTTTGGTCGTCAGATCGAATGAATTAAAAAAGATCAATGACAAAAATTAATAAAGGTGTGTAGGAAATAAAAATGAATATGTGGAAAAAACACAAACAAAAGAGTCCCTCAATCACTCTTCAAAATTGGGGTAGCTTTTAGAGTTTTTAAATTTTTTTAAAAAATAGTTGGGTTAGCCCACTCATTCACCTCTTTAGGATAGATAACATTGTTGGTCAAAAACAAAAAATAAAAAATAATAGTTGGGTGAACTTATTAATATTACTTCGGCTCTCAATAAGGGTATTTGTGGAATAAAATTGATTAACCTATAGAATTTAAAAGTTTTAAAACAATGATTGGTTGAACTTAAAATTGGGTGCCTAATTCCTGCTTATTCATTGTATCTGGGTAATTTTTCAAATCATACAGCTATCACAAGTTCAATCAATAGCTCTACGGCATATGAAGTGGTTCACTTTAATGAATCATCTACTTTTGTGACTTAAAATTGAAAACTTCTCAATACTAAATGAAAAAAAATTCCTTTATTTAATGCAGATAAGGGCAGAAAATATACGTTTAGAGAAATGCTAAGTGAATTCTCTTAAAATAGAACTCTACAAAGATTCTCTTAAAGTTGGACCTTCTGTGGACTTTCTGTCACCTCACAGTTTAACGTCAATTTTTGTCCCAACATTATAAATATTGTGTCAAAAATATAAGATGACAGAGAGTCTATAGAAAGCCTCACTATTGAAAGACTCTCCTTCGCATTTCTCATACGTTTATACGAAGGATTCCAAAATCGCCAAATGTGTAATCGAAGATGCATAAAGAGCCGAAGAAATGTTAAATAGTTGGGATTGTAAAAGTTTTAATTCACGGACCAAACAAGTAAATAACTCATTAAAATAAATGATGACACTGCCTAAAACACTCTTTGCTTTTTTTTGGGCAGAAACATTTCCTAAAACTCTCATCGTATCCGTATCTAAGACCCTTTTCAAAGAAAAACAAAATTTTTAATCACACAAATTATTCATCGTCATCTAAGAAGGCTTATTACTTTTCATTTTTTATCCTCCTTGCTAAGAACATGAAAAACTTGGGTCAAACTCCTTGACCAGTCAAGCATGATAATAAGATAATTTTCACATCGTTAGTTATTTGTTATGTAAATTTTTTTAAGAGAAACGATAGCTTTGATATATGATTTGAAGAATTTGTACAAAATAAAAGAGCAACAACTTGATTACAACAATTTTCAAATAACAAGTCAAAAAAAGGAGGATTCTCAAACCAACAACAAAATCAATTAGTACGAAGGACATACCGACCTAAGCGACACGATATGACATGTAAACTTTCATTGATAAACATGTCGACACGGCATTGATTCATACGTAATTGAAATTTCAAAAACATCAATATAAAAAACATATCAATAATAAATAACATTATGATATATTTGTCGATATTAAATTATCAGACTATGAATCGCTCTAACTGGTCAGTGTTAATTGTTAAGCACACAGACTGGCACACTACCATAACCAGGAAACAAAGACTTTTAATTTCTGAAAATCACAGTGTGATGTTAAGCACGTGACTTTTGAACTTAGTTTAAAACAAAGAAAACTCATATGGTAAAGCAAAGTATAAAGTTCAAATTACCAAAATACCCTTACACGTACATACAGTCTCACACATCTCGGTCTACAGAGTCGCAGACTACAGAGCCAATCAACAAATATCTCTTCTTCTCACCCTTCCTTCTCAGCTCTCTGTCTCTCTCTGTCTCTCTCTCTCTTCCCGTTTAAGTCGAACCAGTTTCTTGGGTTCGCAGCACTTTGGCCTGCCTCACATGCCAATCCCCAGTCTCTTCAAATCTCTAAACTTTTTTATCTGGGTATCCAATATTTCACCCTCAGATCACACTTTTGCCCATTAAAATCTCCATTTTTTTTCACTTCGAATCACTTACTGAGAAAAACGCATCTCGGTTTTGGTCCTTTCTGACCTTCCTATGAGTACTTCAATAGATTCTGAGTGTTTGGTTTTCTCACAACAGGTCAGTTTCTTCTCTCTATCATTTTTTTTGTTTTTTTTTTTAGCATTTTGTGATTGGAATTTGGAATATGCGTTAAACTGTGTATTTTGTTGCTTTCTGTTTAAAAATTTTGTGGAACTTGGATGTTGAAGCTGATTGAAAGAAATGGTTTAATATGATGGTACACGTGAACCGAGAAATGGTTTTGATGGTCAGTTGAGTTCTATCTATTTCATTGTGTATGTGATTCATTCTGTCTTATGGATCTTGCTTGGATTGTTTCTGTGTGCTTTTGGGTGTGATTTTCCAGATAGTAAAATTTGTTACTTTGATTTTGCATGTTTCGAAAGTTCGAGTCTTTGTGGAGATGTGGCTTTTCATCTGTTTTTTGGTTCTGTTGTGATTAATTTTGATGTGTTTTCACTATTGGGAGTAAACCTGTATGAATTTCGACTTTGTTGGCCGAAAAGTCTGAATCTTTGTAGCAGTAGTTCATCGTTTGAATCGGTGTCCAGGCATGTAAGATCCCATATCTTGTAGTGACACAAACTTAAAAAATTTGGCTGAAATCAGAGTCTCTCTTATGGGGTTTTCGATATGTAACTTTCTTTAATGCCTAATTGGTTTGTGTGTAAAAAGAAGTGACAGTTCCCAATACCATCTTTTGGAAGTCAAAACAACTGAGTAAAGTGACTTAGAGTTCTATTTTTCTTTGTTTCATTTGACTAATACTTACTATGGCGTTTCATGGTAAGATGCTTCATCAAACAAGTGCAGTCATTGCTTCTATTGATGTTTGAAATGAAAACAAAACCTACACAATTTTGAACTCCTAAAAGATTTATAGATTATGAGCTGCCTATATATTCTGGAGTTAGTTGTTTATGAGAAGCATTGGATGCCTGCTAGTAGCTGTTTTATAGCATTGATTTTATACGCTACTGGTTGTTCCTTATGTATTTACATCATGCTGTCTAGCTATTTAGTTGGTTGTTATGTTACTTATCATCATTGTCGGGATTGTTATATACTTGGAGAAGGCACCACTAGTTTTTGTAGGATGGCATATAATTTGTGTTATCCCTGAGTCCTACTGATTATTGGGGGGGATGAATTGATTTCTCGATTCTGAATTGTATCTTAAGTAACTATAAGTGAAATTAACATTTGTATGTTTTTTTCATTGCAGCATAAAACTTATATTGCATGAAATATTCTTTTCTGGAGTTTTGAAATCATGGGTAGAGGTAGAGGAAAGGGAAAGAGGTTAACTGTCAACAATCATGATGATCCTGGTAGCGGTGAGGAAGAAAAAATACCGGCACAAAAGAGAAGGGGAAGGCCTCAAAAGCCATTAAAAGATGAGATTGATGAAGAAGAAGCTGAAAGAATAGAGGCAGATGATAGTGAGAATGGAAAGGCCGGTATCTCAAGCAAGGAGGTAAAAAGCCCCTCTGCGGCAGAGAATGGTAAGAAGAGGAAGCGGCAATCACAGGTGAAGGAGAAGTCAGATTCAGTTAAGGAGGAAAATGGTAATGGAACAAGATCAAGCACCGATGACTCAACTAAGTCTAATGGATTTCGGCATAATGGGAGCAGGCGGAAAAACAAGCCTCGTCGAGCAGCTGAAGCTGGTGTTGAATGCAAGTGAGAGACGATAACTTGTGCATCCTTTCCTCATTGCCTAAAAAGTCACAGGACAGGAAGTGAGGCCTAGTAAATCTCTAGTTTCTTTTTTCTTTTTCTGCTTAATTGTTCTTTTGGTAATTTCGAACATCATTCCTTTTTTATTTGAATTGTGAAATTTGGAATGCATTCTGCTGGATGTAGTTTTCCATGATGCTATGATATTTTAAATTTTGACTATCTTATTTTTTGCATTGTATATTTTGCGGAACATATTTAAGCAGTTGCTCTCTCTCACATTGTTATCTGTCTTTCGTGCAACTAATGAGATATCTATAGATTCATATTAGATAACTTAACTAAAAGGTTGTATTATATTCTTTATGAGGAACAGTTCTGAGAAGATCAGCTTTATCGCTTCCCTCTAATTAGAACAATCTTGCTTCTGCTAGAGACACTTTTTTAGGCATTACTGCAAGCAGAGTTCATCTTCTCCTGATCTACTTTGTTTTGAATTGTTACTTTATGGTGCCTATATAACTTGTTTTTGGATTGTTGGAATAACATCTGAACTTGGTAAATGTTGCAATTCTTCATATGTAGCTGTTTTGCTTCATTAGCGGGTAGTTGGGCTTCCATCGAAGGCTTTTTGTCTCTCTTTGGACCTCACACTTTAAACATGTGCATGATGGAATTGTGTTCATAGTCAGCACACATTTTCTAGATTTATACTGGATCAGTTCGCATTTGGTGACGATTAGCTTTGAGTTTCCACCAGCTAGTTAGGGCCAGACCTTTGGGCTATATGCTTATTCCTGAGCCTTGAGATGAGGCTACAGCTAAAGCATGGTGGTTAGTATCTGGTTTAGAATGGTTGTGACAAATTCTGTGTTCTTGAAGCCAAAGCTTTTTCCGAACGTTAAAAACTAAGAATGTATGGAGGGTTGAGTGAGTAACCAACCGAAGTCAAGGTTGTTTAGACTTTGTTTTAGAATGCATGGAGGGTTGAGTCTTGAGTGAGTAACTAACGAAAGTCAAGGTTGTTTAGACTTTGTTTTAGCTTCGAGGAGGACCTGTGTTCGGTCAGTCTCTCTAATTATTACGCTTGTGGTTAAGTTCTGTAATTTCCACTTTCCAGTAGTATGTGTGTTTGTTAGCAGGACATGTTTTATCCGTACTTGGTGTATTTTAAAGGAAACATAATATTCCTGGGATCATATATGGGTTACTAGGCCATACTTGCGGATACTAGCTGGGTGTTTTGACTGCTATGATTGTGAAGTTTTATGCTATTAAATTCGATATTATGTGATATAAGGTGTGCTCTCAGAATCCCAGTTAAAGGTTTTGTACTGGCTTGAAAATGTCGATTAGGACATCACATTGGTTTTCAAGTTGTCTTGTACGGCTTCTCCGGCACTTGAAGAGGTGAACTTTTCACTCGACGATTTTAATTAGTGAAATTTACATGTTGTACTGCCGGTGTACTGGTTCTAGTGGTTGTGAATCTTGTGATTCAAGTGAAGTACTCTTGGGTGAAGAATAACGTATGAACCCAGGAAGGGAGGAAAAGAAATAAAAAAACAAGGAGAATGACTAGTGTAACGTGAAAATATATTATGGTATATCCCCTTAGTTGTTGGAGAATAGGACAAAATATACATGTCTTTTATGCAAAGGGATTTTCATTTAAAAAAAAAAAAATAGAGATCAGGTGTGGGGTTCACTTTCCATCGAATTTTAACGATCTGAACCGTTTATTTTATAAGTCTCGATTCATAGATTATCTTTGCAAAAATTCAATTCAATCCGAAACCATATGCCTATTTAATTATCAAGATAAAAGTTCATTGTTTCTTATATAACAAAGTATTCGTTAATTTCTTTGAACCCAATTAGATTTCTTAAACATTTCTGATTTGTCTAATATTTTGCAAGAATGATCTATGAGGTGTAACTTGTAAAATATATGGTTCAGATCGTTAAAATTTGATGTAGTGTGGACACCACAACTAATTCCCATTTTCATAAAAAAAATGGGGGTCTCAGGTCTCTCTACCCTTAAAAATTTCCTATATCTATAGGCACCTTTGGTATTGATAATTAAGTTCAGATAATATTGATGATGTTACTGGTGGATCATACCAGCCATATAAAGTTTATCATTAGTAACCCTCCTCTCATCACGTCACGCGATAAAATATTGATGAAAAGATGTTCGTGAATTCCTTCCTCCTTCCAGTCGTCTGGGCGTTTGCGAATTCCTTCAACCGTTTCTTCGTCCCATCTGATTTTGAGTTGGGTCTGTGAGCAAGAGAAGGGTTGAGCTGCCAAATTCTGATAAGCAGAATGGTGGTCAGGTTAACACTGCGCCAAGAAACGGCGTTGTATCCTTCGATTTCTTCCAGATCTTCCAAAGTTTACTAATTTCTATCTGTTATTTCGAATGTGACATTCTGAGTTGGGTGAGTGTGACTTGGAACTTGAAAACCAATCAGATCCAAGCCCATTAGGCCATGTATTCAGATTGAGTTGGAGCTTTTTGGTCGAAAACACTGTTGAGAATATTTGAGTACACAACTCTAATATTTAAGTATTAAAGAGATAAAATAAGTAAACAATTTTAAAAGTTATGACACTTTTTCACTTTTTAAAGATAAACTCTATAACAATCACACTCATCACAAAGACCTTATATCTCACTCTCACACTTAAAGTAGAATTTATTTCTTAGTTCAAAACGAATCAACAACTAGTTACATAAGGTCACAGTCAGTGATACTTCCAACTTGATAAAAAAAGAAAAAAAAAAGGAAGTCTTATATCTCACTCTCACACTTAGAGTAGAACTTATTTCTTAGTTCAAAACGAATCAACAACTAGTTACATAGGATCACAGTCAGTGATACTTCCAACTTGATAAAGAAAGAAAGAAAAAAAGGAAGTCGACTTCCAAACTAAAATAAAATGTATATAAATATAAAAAATTGTTATTAGCACTCCAAAAATTTCATTTGGCACTCCAAACTTTCCATAATTAGAAAGAAAAGTACATCTAATAAATATTCAGATTGAAAATATTCATCGATCTACAAAATTTTCTCATGGAGGTACCCATTTTTTTGCCACAGATACCAATATACAGGCCAAATGACACTACGATATTAAATTCATATGCGGTTGAGATATTTATGAATTTAATCATTAAAATGTATAAGCTTAATTATACATTCAAGTTAGATCAATTTCCGAAGTTTTGGTCAACAATAAAAACTACTTACCTATGAGTTCACCTATAAAATGTGCAAAGGCGATATACTTTTTTACCACAATTCTATGTGTTGTGAATTTTTGTCCGCAACTTTTGTGGCATATAGAGGCTAAAAGATACTACGATATTAAATCCATATGTAGTTAAAATATTTATCAGTTTAATCATTAAATGGCATAAACTCAATTACACATCCAGTTTAGATCAATTCTCGAAGTTTTGCTCCACAATAAAAACTACTTAGCTATGAGTTCGCCTTTAAAACATGCAAATATGATATACTTTTTAGCCATGCTTCAATGTATTTTTCTTTCTAATTATGGAAAGTTTGGACTGCCAAATGAGATTTTTGGAGTATTAATAACAATTGTCTATATTTATATACATTTCATTTTAGTTTGGAAGTCAACTTCCCTTTTTTTTTTTTTCTTTCTTTATCAAGTTGGGAGTATTACTGACTGTGACCCTGTACAACTAGTTGTTGATTCGTTTTTCACTTTTTAGAGATAAACTCTATAACAATCACACTCCTCACAAAGACCTTATATCTCACTCTCACTTCTTGGTTCGTTCAAATGGGGTAGACGCCATCTTCTTTGATAGGCACGGATGAGACATTAGAGAAGCACAGAAACACCCTGTTAGAAATATCTAGCTAATTTCACTTTCTTCGCTAGAATTAACTACACTAATTAATGTTGCAAGTTGGTGGAAACTTCACCATTCTTTGACTTTTCCTAGCTCAAATTTTAATTAATTTTCATGGCTTGGTGTTGATCTTCAACACCCCCCCCTCAACTTGTACACACAGTGATATGATATGGGTTTATATCTCTTGGCTATGGTACTAGATCCCAAGTTTGATGCTCCAGTGCAATCTCTTTTCCCATAGCTTCAAGATGTGATGTCTCTTCACACATCTCAAGTTCAACTTACTATGGATGCATTGGCGTATTTAGGATTTGGCTTTTGTATTTTTGTAACCTCCATAGTTGTAATTGTGAGGTTGATACTTCCATTTCACCAGGTCTAATTTTCTTGGTTGATGCACACTAGTTTGCTAAGGATTATGAAGCTCATCTGGTTTAACATTGTCACCATCAAACGAATCCTCAAACTCATCTAGACTCGGGCTGTTTGATCCCCCATCTTCTGCTACAAAGTATCTCTAATGTCTTTTGAGTCAGGCAACACATCCTTTTCTAAGGATCACCGAGAAGATGCTTCATTAAACACCACATCTCGTGATGTGTACCACCTTCTAGTCATAATATCACAACATATCTATCCTATTCTTTGGATGCTGTATCCCATAAAGATAGATCTAGTTGCCTCTTATCAAACTTGCTATATAGATGACTTGGAACAAATAAGTAGCGTACACGGCCAAATACTCAAAAGTAGTTAACTGTATGTTTCATATCCCACAATGTCTCAAAAGGTGAAACAAATTCTAAACTTAGTTGAGGAAGCCTCTAATTACATTAGTTGCAGTTCTCATGGCTTCAACACAAAACCTTCTTAGTACATCTTCGTATGTACCATATAGATTTCTGCAAGATGTTGGTTCTTTCTTTCCATTACACCATTATGTCGTGGTCAGGTGAAACGGTGATGTATTCTACATTCATTTGAGGTGTTATACATGTGAGTAGGCAATTGATCTTCTTCCCCACTTCTCCTTCGATTGTATCTCTAAACTCTTTACATTTTAAAAATGTGTCAAATTTTTCTTTCACGAAGAAAATTCACATGTTTTTGGGGAAGTCATCAATGAATGTTACCATGTAACACATCCCACTTATCGATGGTTACTTGACGGACCCGCACACATCATATATAGTGAACTAGTTCTAATGATTCTTTGTTTTGAACTTTGACTCCTCGTATGGTAGTTGATGTGCTTTAACATACTAGCATTCTACACAAACTGTGTCTATTTTCACGTCAAAAATCATTACATAGTGAACCTACAAAATGTATGTCAAAAAATTAATGTCCTGTAACATATGTATATTATATCTTTATTGATACTATTATCTATTTATTTATTGATACTATTATTAAGATAAAAGGTCTAGTCAACCGTCTTTTACAAATACTAATTAATTATGTCCCCATTTTTTTTTATCCTTATTTGCAATAAACATAATAAGGATAAATTAGTAGTTTGCATATTTAGAATATTAAAATATAAGTATGCATGTGTGTAATTGGTAGGATATATAAAGTCTTTTTATTCAACACTAGCATATATTAAGTCAGAACGCTATCTTTGGGAAAAAAAACCCTCAAAACCTATATCATTGTATGACTTAGTCCAAATTCCTCACTTCCTTAATATAATATATTGATGTACCAAAAAAACCTTAATATTTTTGGAATAAATAGTAAATGTGTAATCTCTCAATTTTCTTTTTTTAATAAAACTGAAAACTCACGTAGGGTTTGGGAAGTGTACCTACGTACAAGATAGTTCTCCACCAATCCTATCTTTTCATTTGGTTTTATCTTTTCATTAATTGATATATGCTGGTTTTCGATCTTGATTGATTTTGTGTAATGTGGGTTGGCATGCATGGACTTAAGTGCATCTCCAACAAACTCCATAAATCCATTTTCCAACTTAATATGTAGAGCCACACCATGAAAACTTAATTAAAAAGACTCTACAAAATCACTCATCAAATTTAAGGCTCAATCCTCTCTCTACAAATATGTAGAGCGACTTTCTCACTCTAAGATGTTTCTTTAAAATAAAAATAAAAAGGAACAACACCTAATTAACTAAATTCAAAACTTTTGTAATAAGTGAATAACAATAAAAAAAGGAAATTTGAAGAGGCTTTGTAGAGGATGTTGGACTGCAAAATAGAGGAAAATTTTAGCTAGTCTTTTGCGCCCATAAGTCAATAAACTTGTATTTAATAAAAGAAACTTGTATTTAATAAAATGAGCATTTTGATATAAGTGCCTGAGTTTTCAACTCTATAGACTAAACATTTGTTGGTTTTAGAGATTTAATTAAACATTTTTCCTACAAATTTGGAGTATCATCCATCATAACTATCCTTTATTTGTACCAAAATTACAGATCTTACCATTGCCTAAATTCTTCACGTCAGAAAAAAAAATGCGGAGATATTGAAACAAATTTCCTACAATCTAGCTCCTTTGATTCCCTCTAAAGATAATTATACAAAAAAAAAAATTGATTATCTACAATTTATTAAGGAATAAAATACCCTGCCGTTTGATATACCATTTAAGATATTTATAGTAATCCATATATAAATTTTTGTAGTATAAGAAAATAACATCAAGAATAATACAAACGTACCAATAAAATATATATGTATGAAAACAAACCTACTAAAACCGGAAATAAACATACTAGTAAACAACGTTGAAGAACAAAAGTAAATGTACCAATCAACGATATGTATAATATTAATCGTACCCATATGATACTAAATGGTAAAATCCATAATGTATACAAAAACAATTGTAACAAAATCGTGAAAAAAACCTATCAATCAACGAGAACAAAACTAAATGTACCGGAAGCTAAAACAAAACGTACCAAAAGCTAAAATAAAACATACCAAAAGCTAAAACTAAACGTACCAATCAACGATATGTACACCCAAAAATTAAAAAATAAATGTACCAATCAATATATACAAAACCAATATATGATAACCAACAATAAACGTACCATTATCACTAATCAACAATATGTACAAATTCATATGTATACAAAATAATTATCTAACAAAAAGTATACTGAATAATAAACAAACAAAAAAATCTAAGTGTCCATCATTTCAATTATTTTTTCAATTTTAGGATTAAAAAATGTTTTGAACGAAAATAAAAATTAAAAGAGATAATTGGATAAATATGTTGAGCAAAAAAACCAAAATGATCTCCTAAAGAGTCCACAACTCCTAAAATACATGAATTAATAAAAAGGCCAGATAAAAAAAAAATCTCTTAACTAATTAAAGGGACAAATTTAGAAATCAATATGTAAAATTTTAATTTAAAAAAATACAATTATTATTTTTAATTTAAAAAATAAGAAATACTGATGTGGCCTAATGTACCAAGCGCATTGATCAAAATTCTAAAAAGCATGAATTTTTAATAAAAGAAATTCAAATTTTGAGCATTTAAATCTAATTAACTCTTAATAAAAGGATTAATTACATTTGCATAGTCTCTTGGAGATGCTCTACCATATATAACACATTCCATTGACGTAAAGTTCGTCAAAATGGGTTAACTGATGAAGTTTATAGTAGTCAGACTTGACCTGAACATTGTAAACTTGTCTGGACTTACCAAAAATTTAGCATGCCATAGGGGTTGGGGATCGGTGCACGAGGAGTCGTTACTCCTTAGACTCACTTCGGCTTTCTCGATAGCATGATAAAAACGCTAAAACACATGTCATCATTCCGTCGACAAATGACCTGCATGCTTTTCTGGATAACTGGTGGTGGCACAAGACTACTAAGTTACTCTGTCGGCAGCACTGGAGGAGGCACATGAGGACTAGAGTAGTCCTAAGCCTATCTTAACTTGAAAAAACAAGATTAGTATTATAACTATATCTATTGCTTTGCAACCCTTCTCAACACTTCACACAAAAATCCAATTATTTATCTTTTCATCCAAATCTCATCTCAAAATTAAGTATCATATTTCAAATGGTCATTATCACAAACCAATAACATTAAATTAAAACCCATTATTCACTTTTAATTAAAAAAAATCGTCTTTCACTCATGCACTGGTAGAGATATTCCACCTATTCTTCTTGAATTTCATATATTTAGCCATTTCAAATCCCAAATGTATTGAATAAAGAACAATAAGGTTTGTGACACTATTATTCTCTATAAAATATTTGTTTCTATTCTATCCTACCTCTTCCTTGAGTTTTAGGGTTTGCAAAATTTTTAGTAATTTTCTCTATTGAGTTTAATAATACTTCAAGTAGTATATGTTAACATATCAATGGTTCTGTCATTGATGAAAGCAAGAAACACATATATCATTAAACCTTATGATTGAAGAAATGAATGAGATAGAGAAAGAGAGAGAGAGAGGAAAATATTATCTTTGTATTTGTTCATAATTAATCAATACAGTAAGTAGCCTTACAATCTTCTTATATAGACTCTTAGTCCTTAAGCTAGCGGACAGTTACTAACTAACTAATAATATATTTGAGGTGGCATAACATAATTGTTGAAATGGCATCTGATGTGGCATTGTCTTCAACATCCCCCCTTAATCTCAACTGGGGTTCCCAAGTTGAAGATTGTAACAGTTTGATCTTCAGTTTTAACCCATTCTTTGTAAGCCGTGGAAATTTCCTTTGTCACTCTAGCTTCAACAGTGAAATATGGACAAATGGCAAACACTGAAAATTGCAGCAATTGAGCTTGCTTTTGCTCCTCATGTCCTTCTCCAAAGAGTTTGTCATTTGTTGTCTCTGTAAATGCATTTCAATCCAGTTTGCATAAGCTGCCGGGATATCTTTAATTGCTAATTGCAACCAATGCTGATGCAACTTCTTCTGTTCTTCTTCCACAAAGACTTCATATGGTTGTACATCAAAGCTATCAATGTTACCTAATATCCGGTTGAGAGTCCTAGACTGAATGCTTTTGCCAGACTGCTGCAGGTTCTTAACAATTTCGTACTGCTTCTTGCTAATCTTAACATATGGCATGTATTTAGCACCATCGCTACTGTAAATCCATACTTAAACTAACAGGTATCCATACTCAACCATGTTACTTGCACAGATGCTACTTGCTCACTAAACTGATAGGTATTCAGAACTTAAATCCATACTCAAGAACGGTTCAACTTCATATTCGTCAATCAACTTCCCAATTTTCTTTGCGATAAGGTTTCCAATATTTCACAATCAACATGCCTAGAAGACCTTCAATTTTCATAGATTCCACTGGATTTTCAGACATTTTGATTACTCTGACCAAATCCTTCTTCGTTCACAATCGAGAATGATCAAACAACAAACTTTACATTCACAGAAATCAAGAAACACAACCTTCTTCGGCAATCGGCCTTCAATGAAGAAATGGAACAAGAACTGCACTCCGACAATCGAAACAAACAAAACTTTTCAAGAACGTTACTTCAGCTATCGGCCTTTAAGGAGTAACATACAATATCTGAGACAGAACTGTTCACTCCGGCTATCAGCCTTATGGAGGAAACAAATTGCATTCAACACACTCTTGGCAATTGGCCTTTTTCAAGTGCACAAATCTCAAACAACCAAGAACTAATCATGCAACAGAAAGGAATGGCTATCAGCCTTTGTATTCCTTCAACAATCTCGCAGAAAATGGCTATCGGCCTTAACAGATAAACTTGCATACAAGAAACCTTATTGAAGAAAACAAATTTTCACTGTGGCATTTAAGCAAACAGATAGAGTGCATAATTTAGTAGCAAAACCTAAGATCAAGCTCTTGATCGGAAACCCAATTAGAGAACCTCCACCAAACCACCAGCTACCAAAAAAACCCTGATGAATAGAAAGAAACCCTCAACGATCACAACGGAAGGACATCCCTGAAAATCAAAACAATTATTCAAACCCAGAAAAGATTGTCAAAAGTGAGAAGATTTTGTGCCTTACTTTGGATGAAACTCGTTCCAATTCTACAAAGTTGTTCTGTCGTTGTCTTTGCAAAGGGAAAGAAATTTGGGGAATCTGGAGAATGGCAAAGTGCCCCAGAGGGAAAAGAGTCAAATTCCAGCAAGCAATCAGACTATTAAGGTTAGAACTTCAAGACGCCGTAGGCTCGTGATCTCCATCGAGGTAGAGAAGAGGACCAGACGAAAGATCAACCAAGAAGTTACAGTACCATCGCGGAAGCACCGAAGAAAATCTAATGAAAAACGATGAAAACGACGAAATCTAATGAAAAACCAAACCACCAGAATCCATGGCGTGAGCCTGGTGGCTCTGATACCATGTTAACATATCAATGGTTCTGCCATTGATGAAGGCAAGAAACATAGATATCATATAACCTTATGATCGAAGAAATGAATGAGATAGAGAAAGAGAGAAAGAGAGAGAAAGAAAGAGAGAAAGAGGAAAAGATTATCTATTTGTCCAGAATTAATCAATACAGTAGCCTTACAATCTTCTTATATAGACTCTTAGTCCTTAAGCTAGCTGACAGTTACTAACTAACTAACAATATATCTGAGGTGGCATAACAGAATTGCTGAGATGACATCTGATGTGGCACTATCTTCAACAGCATAGATGACATCATGCAATGGTTTCAAAATATGAAATTCATCAAGAATAATTATAATTATTATAAATAGATAAAATTATTCATGCATATGTTAATTTTGACTACTTAATTATTTGAATATATGTTATGATGCTTAGCATTAGTAAGTTTACAATCACTATTGATTTAGTTTTCTTCTATACTTGTGTGAGGTCCCTCCTCATAAGAAATTCTGGCTCCGACATTGGTCGGCAGTGGCATGCGACAGTGGTTCAGCGACTGGGATTCGTTGGGCTGTCTTGACTCTTGAGTGATCTGTTTTGTTTCAGGAGGAAGAGGTGGTGGAGGGGAGAGAGACAGAGAGAGAGAGAGAGGGATATATATATATATATATATATCTGTATATATATGATCGAGGTACCGTACATCCGATAATTTTTTACTCGTCCTAGGGTTTAGGCCTGGTTTGAACGAATAGTAAGTCAATGCATGCATGCTTGCTTCAATCGATGAAGAAGCAGAGGAAATTAAGAAGATATAGTTCATAGTTGTGTGTGCATATATGGCAAATCCTTTTTACAAGTTAGGAGAGAGAAAACCCTTAATTACTAATCAACGGCATAGATTGGTGCATACAGTCGACGATATTATATTACTGCCTTGAAACAAGGGTTAGTAATATATACGTACTGTCTAGCTAGCTAAGCAAATCCTAGTAGAAATATGATCAAATGACAACCAGAATTCCCCCTAGCTAGAGACATTTGTAAATTATCTTTATTTAAATTACTCTGTTAAATTTTTGTCCAAGCAGTCAAATAAGGATAAAAAAAAAACTTGGTCACTCCCATTCACATCTAACATTTAATGAAGAGGCAAATGGTGGATTGTCCTAATAATCATTAAAGTATTTATGTTCAAGTCATTGGGTCATGGGGTTTAAACAATTCCTCTTTCCTTCAGTGTAAACTAAAGTAGTAATATCGTTTGTATTAAAAAAAATAAATAATGGAAAGTAATGCTATTTAAACACAATTTCTAATATAGATGGTCCAACCTATATACAAGATAGAACTCACTTGCCTCATAGAATTTTTCAGTAATGAGGTCAGTTTTGTATGTCCAAATAACATTATTGTTCAATGAATGACTGGTTTCTTGGGGTTGGGTGTGACTTGGGATGGGGAAATACCCGCGAAAGGACGTGTGAGTGTGGCTAGATGGTAGTATTGAGTTACCCATGAAAGCGTGTATGTGAATGGGTGGGTAGATACCCGTGAAAGAACCCGTGCAAGGAAATACCCGTGAAAGAGCGTGTGAGTGTGGGTAGATGGTAGTATTGAGTTATCCGAACACTATGCTTAAATTTAATAATATTTTTAATTTACCAATGTTTTCAGATTAAATATTACCCATTGCTTTATGTATGTTTTGGTTACAGAAAATTTACTCGATCTTTAAATGTATATCACGAGTAGTAGCACGTCCAATGAAGCGGTACATTTAGAGCAGTTCCACCCATAAATATTTTACGTCAGCATTCAGTGCATTTATCAACTCAAGTGAACAGTAATAGATGAACAGTAATAGGCCAAAGCATTTCCATCCCTAAAAAAATGCGCTTGCACAAACGATCTTCACCTCTACAAAATGCGTTGGCACCCAACCCATTTAAAATATTTTATATTTTTTAAAAAGAATAAATAAAAAAAATAGTTTTATTTTCGGATAAGATTTTTAACCAATTTCAGATAAAATTTCAAATAAACTTAAAACAAAAACACACTAAAATAAAATTACATACTCATCAAATAAACTTAAAAAAAACACACTAAAATAAAATTACATAAACTCGTCAAATAAACTAAAAAAAAACACACTAAAATAAAATTACATAAACTCATCAAATACACTTTATTCTTCAACCACAAGCTTATTTTAATTATCTTCACCTTCTTGCAATCCTCATTGGTGCTCAATCAAGTCATTCTGGCGGGTTACGTGCCAGTATAGCTCTTGCACATTAGTGTACCACTGAACGATCAATTCATTGTAATGTCCATCCCGCTCCAACGACTCGTGTTGCACAGAATCTTCGGTCCGGTCATGAGCACAATAGATACGTGTTCTTGAGTTATTCATCGGATCTGACTCATTTTCATCGACGACATCATAATCATACTCATCTTCCACAATCATGTTGTGGAGAATAATACACGTCATCATGATGGACCGAAGAGCCTCGACATCAAACATTCTAGCAGCATACCTGACAATCGCCCAACGAGCTTGCAGGATACTAAAACAACGCTCCACATCCTTCCTACACCCATCTTGACATTTTGCGAAGTGTTTTTCTTTTTCAGTCTGTGGATATGGCACTATTTTGACAAACGTAGACCACCTTGGGTAAATGTCGTCTGCAAGGTAGTATGCTCCGTCATATTTGGTGCCATTAACCCAATATGTGCATCTCGGCGATTTTCCTTGTAGCAGATCGTTGAACACTGGAGATTGAGCAAGGACATTTAGGTCATTCTGAGCTCTTGGAACACCAAAAAAAGCATGCCAAATCCATATATCAAATGAAGCCACCGCTTCCAAAATGATACTTTTGACTCATTTTCTGTCACCATAAGCTCCTTGCCACACACTTAGACAGTTTTTCCAAGTCCAGTGCATGCAGTCGATGCTTCCAATCATGCCAGGGAAGCCTCGCATCTTACCCTTCCTCAGAAGCCTTCGCATGTCCCTTGGCGTGGGTGTCCGGAAGTACTCATTGGTGTACAGGGCTTCAATTGCAGAGCAAAACCGTATCAGGGACTCCAAAACAGTTGTTTTTCCCATCATCACGGTCTCATTCACTTGATCTGCAGATACTCTATATGCAAGCATTTGCAAGGTAGCCATAATTTTTTCCTCTGGAAGAAGACCTAGAACACGAAAAGCATCATCTTTTTGCACAAAATATGGATCATGGTTGCAAATAGCACTCATGATTTTGTTGAACAAACTTCGTTGCATTCTAAAACGACGTCTAAAAACATGATCAGGGAATTCGCTGTTGGGAGTAAAATAATCTTCCAAGTGATCTTTACCTTTTTCTATCGAAGTTTGCGGTACATCTGGGTTTGGCTATCTGTCCCACAACTTCCATGACACGGCAGGAATGTGAGGCCATCTGCTTTCTATGGTCATCATCCGAGTCCTCCTCTATTGTGAAAGCCTCATCTCTACCTCCACCTTCCTTGAGATTGATCAATTCTTCTTGTTGTGCCAACAATCTTTTCTGTTGCTCCACAAATTGTTTATGCACTCTTCTTGAAGAAGACATTGTAAAAAAAAAAAAACTCAAGATTTGAAAATGATGAAGATGAATGTAGGGATGTATGGTTTATATGGACAAAAAAAAAATTAAGGATGAGCTTTTTGGTATTTTTTTTCACACAAAAAGTATATGAAAGCTTTGGTAGAAAGTGTAGAAAATATTGAAATGTGGTGTAAGGTGGAAGATGAGGGTTAGGTATTTATAGAAAAAAAAAAACTTTTTTTAAAATTTTTTGTATTTTTTAATAAATTTTTAGTATTTTTTCATAATTTTTAATAAATTTTAATATAGTTAATTAACCTGGACCATTGGATTTGAAAAATATTCAAATCGAAGAGCCAAGGCGCTGCCATATGGCCAACGATCATAATTTTGACCGTTGGGCCTTTTTTATTTTTTATTTTTTTTTGGTGAAAAAAATGTGGACCGTTAATCTGTGATCGAACAGTTCATTTTAAAAGTCAAATTTAAATTTTGTTTACCGTTGGAAATCCAACAATCTACAAAAACTAGCCGTTGAAAATCCAACAGCATTGAGAGGGCCACGTCGCCTCCTTCCGGGTGAAGCACAAGTGGGCTGACAGCGGTCCCTGCCGCCTGCACCCTTGTCCCCTACTCGCGCTCACTCACAAGTGAGCTACATGCGCCAGGCAAATAGCCCGTCTCCTTGGTCAGTCAATTTTGGGCTGGCCTAGAGACTAGCTTGGGCTAGGTGCCAGATAAGTAGCTGGGCTGGAGTGAATTGAATGGGTGCCAGCCTGGTTTTTTGACTGGGTGCTGGGCTATTCCACCTGCGGTGGAACTGCTCTTAGGATGAGGATCCTCTCTGGATCTTTTTTGTGGGGATTCAAGGGATTCTCACATCGTGACCGTTTATCGTACATCGTATGGTCAGTTTTCATTAAGTACTATTCATCTTTAATTTTAAATAAATAAATTTAAAATAATTTTTTACTGCACAATAAACGGGCTAGGATGTGAAAATCCCTAGGATCCCCACAATTTAAATCCTAATGGGATCCAAATCTGTATATTTAAAGCCCGTTTGCAATTTTTTTTTTTTAATAAAAAAATTGTTGTTTATTGTTCTCACTTGGAATACGTACGTACTCCCTCTATATAAACGCCATGCAACATGGCAGCAAGAGCACGCAAAAACACTCACAGTTAACATATGGCAATGAAATATCGTTCTTTGCTTTTGTGTGTGGTGCTACTCATTGGTTTTGCATTGACAAAAAGCAAAGCTGCAGATACTGATCATCGACCGGTTAAATGTGGTTTGCTCCGCAGGGGAAGCCTTGATTCTCTTCAACCAGGGTTTTTATTTGGCGCAGCTTCCTCATCTTACCAGGCCAGTCTCCTTCTAGGGCTTAACTACTAAATACACTTTAATATGTTTTAATCTGTGTTTCATATAATTTAGGTTTAGTTTAATTTCAACGTCAAATCTATTAGCATTCCTGCATGGATAATTTACACATCTTCATTCTGAATGCGTACTCTTAAATATGCATGTGTACATTACAGGTAGAAGGTGCTTGGAATCAACATGGCAGAGGACCAAGCATATGGGATAACTACACCCACCAATATCCACGTCTGTCTAATCATATCACTTAGCTAAAATGTGTTATTGATGCTTGGCTAAACCATTCCCTTGTTTTTCAATGGAAGCTTTTAACTTTCTTTTAATGCAATGACGAAGTTTAATGGAATCACCGAATATAATGCCACTCACTCAAAAGTAAAGCGAAAAACCATTATATGCACACATATTTCTCAAGGATTTTGACTTATGTTGTAGATAATAAAATTAATATGGTTAATTGCAGAAAGAATCGTTAATTGAAGCAATGGAGACATCGCTATTGATCAGTATCACCGTTACAAGGTTCCAAAATCACATAATCTTATTACATACATCCTTTGTTTTTGAAATTGATGGCCACAATATTGTATATACTAAATTCTGGATCCTTGAGAAACCATGAGAGATATATCGAAGAGAAGACCTTTACTTTCAGCTTCTTCCTTATAATAATGTATGCCTTTTGTATCGTTATATAGGAAGAAGTGGATATGATGAAGAATATGGGGATGGATTCTTATAGGTTCTCTATCTCATGGTCGAGATTGTTACCAAGTAATGTTGATGATTCACCTCCATATACTTGATTGGGACCAATCACCTTATAGTTTAACATGTTCTACTTAATTAATTTCTACTTGTAGATAGGCATTCACTTATTTAATAGTTTTGCTCTAATTATTAGATGGAAAGCTATGCGGCGGAGTTAACATGGAAGGAATCGAATACTACAACAATCTAATCGATGAACTCCTACGCAATGGGATGTTTTTATCTTATCACATATTTAACATCATTACATCAATGTATCATAAGATCTACACGCGCACTCATAAAATATCATTTAATCAGTAAACATATACAATTTTAATTTACTGATCCTGCTATATATAGGTCTAACACCATTTGTGACACTTTTTCACTGGGATGTTCCCCAAGCTTTAGTGGACGAGTATGGTGGTTTCTTAAGTCCTCGTATTGTGTAAGTGAACAAATGTTATCCTCTCAATAATATTGATTATTCACTTAAGTAAATACTACTAACAAATGGATTTTGAAATGTGTAAACACAGGTATCACTTTAAAGACTATGCAGAGCCTTGTTTTATGCATTTTGGTGATCGAGTAAAGCACTGGCTCACTTTGAATGAGCCATTTACCGTAAGTAATCAAGGTTATGCAATCGGGACACATGCACCAGGACGATGCTCTGCTTGGCAAAAATTAAACTGCACTGGTGGAAATTCCGCTGTTGAACCATATTTGGTGACACATCACCAACTCCTTGCTCATGCATCCACTGTAAAGTTGTACAAGACTAAATATCAGGTTTAATTAATTATTATCCTTGAGACTGAATAATTGGTTCTTAATCAAAAACTATATTTGGGTCACTAGTATCAAGTTACAACAAAGCAGGAATACTTGGTATATCGAGATAAACAAAGTTGATATTTTTTGTCTACTTCTTAATAAAAAAATCTTGAATTTTCTTATGTAGGCATGTCAAAATGGTGCAATAGGATTAGCAGTTGTGACACACTGGTTTGAGCCAGCTTCGAAGGCAAAGCATGATATGTAAGACATATATAAACATATGTATGTCTTAATACCACAAATCATAAGTTAACCAATTGAATTATCAGAAACTAAGAACAAGATATATATCTAGACCAAACATGCTCATGAGAAACACTGAAAATTTGCATAACAACTAACCTGCAGAACCCGAGATCGAAGACGACGCCATTGCAGCTCTTCGAATAGGTTTAACCTTCTCCTCTTTAACAAAGCACAAGTACTCACCGAACAATAGGTATTCGGAACAAATATCAAAATGAGCAGACCTTTGCAAGAGCAGTGGCTAAACATATATATAGCAGTGTTGCAAGTATTCTCCTATTAGAATTCATATGGAACTCAAACAGCTAAACCATATCATAATATGAATTAACTAGACTCCTGATATTGAGTCAAATCCCATACAGAATTGGTATACCACACTCTCTCATAATTCTATAACAAATAGGATTTACCAAAAGCTTATCAACAGGACTTTTCCAAACAAAGATTTATACAATCTGGCTCTAAATGTTTGTCTCATACTCATACTCTTACATGATATAGATGCTGCAAATCGAGCTTTGGATTGTATGTTTGGATGGTAAGTATATTATTGATATATATATATAACAAATACAATATATAGTTAGCAATACATTATGGGCTCGTTTACTTATCGTTATTGGGAAAGTAAGGAATCAGATAAATTAAGAATGAGAATATGTAATTTGTATGGGAAGAACTTAGTCCCATTAAATTGTTTGCTAACCAAGGAATCAGATCCAAAATGAAATAGTTCCACTAATGAATCGGAATGAAAACATCATCATTACTAATTCCTTGCATAAATAAAGCATTAACATTGTGACCCACCACATCAGTTTGCAAATTTCTATAGAAGTTATGATAAAACCATGTTTTGCAAATTATATGAGTTTTGAAAATGGAATAAAGAGCTCTTTCGTACGCAACAAGAGTATCAAATATAAAGATGAAAATATTCATGTCCAATCATAAAGATAAAAATATATATTGAAATTGACAATATATAAAGTTGAAAGCCACCGATGTATAAGAAAAGTTCCATATAATCTGATGGTGAGGATCATAAGATGTTGCTCTTGTTTAAATTTTTATATTTTCTTTTCCTATTTTCTTAAAGAATAAAAAGTGTAAGGTATTTTTGGATTAGTATAAAATAGTGACGGTATTTTTTGGAAGACAGAGAATTGAATTAACTACCCCTAGTTAATCAAATTCTTGAAATTGAGTTATTTTATTAATTTTAATTTCATACATGCAAGTAATCGCGGAGTAATCCCTTTCTTTTTATTTCCATTATGGATAAGTAGATGAGCCATATATGCTATCATGAGTTCATTCTTGGAATATTTGCATATTTTGCAGGTTTATGGACCCGATCACAACCGGTGACTATCCAAAGAGCATGCGAACATATGTTGGTGCACGATTACCTGATTTCACGAAAGAACAATCCGATTCTCTAAACGGGTCATATGATTTTATAGGAATCAATTACTACTCTGCTAGATATGCAAGCAATCCACTAAGGAATTCATCTGACCCTGAAAGCTACTTAAATGATCCTCATGTTAATGAGACAAGTGAGTACAAATTAAAAACTTATTTCAAGCTATTATTTTTTTTGTCAAACGATAGATTTATTAGATTAGATGTTAAATTAGGAAGTTGACAGGATTTAAACCTACATCATGGTGCAAGGGCAACACTTCTCTTTATCACTGTGGTAGAGGACCACTTGTTTCAAGCAATTATTTAAGTTGTTACAATAATGAGATTCTAATATATATTTATATGTTCTTATGACAGCTGCGCTTAATGGAAAACCCATTGGTCCACGGGTACACATTTAATTTGAACTTAAAATTTTTAGCATTTGGACGATTAATATCTTTTTTTTTTTTTGTATAACTCGTAAGAATTTCAATTATGTTCAAATGGTGTTGTAGGCTGCTTCAGATTGGTTATATATTTATCCAAAAGGAATTCACGATCTTATGCTTTATACCAAGAGAAAGTATAATGACCCAGCCATTTATATTACTGAAAATGGTAAGCGAGATGCTTTCAAGCCTTAATTGCATTATCAACATTTCATAGATGTATATATGTATAATTAGGTGCTTTAAAGTCTAAACTCAAAACTAAATGCAAATTTCTATTTGGAGAAAACACTCAACGCATATGATAATTCATTATGTTGCAGGCGTCGATGAGTTTACCAATAGCAGCTTATCACTTGAGCAAGCACTTAATGATCCCATAAGAGTCAACTACTATCGTGACCACCTTGTCATCTTCAAGCAGCAATTCGGTTAGTAATTGTCAAGGAATTAAATAAGGCCATATGTATAATACACATATATGCTTTCTTACTTTTTCTTAAATTTAATTATCCATATATATCAATGCATTGGTTTCTTTGTTTTCTATGCGTGTGCGCAGATCGGGTGCTAAAGTAAAGGGATACTTTGCATGGTCAATTCTGGATAATTTTGAATGGGCAGAGGGATATCGCAGTCGGTTTGGTCTCAACTATGTGGACTATGAAGATGGACTGACAAGGTACCCAAAACGCTCGGCGAATTGGTTCAAAACTTTCTTGAAGAAGAGCCAAAGAAATACGAAAAAGATAAAAATTTCTTTGGATGATAAAGCTGAGGACATCATCCTTGTCTATCAAGTTTGAATCCCAAATGATGAATAAAGTACAACGAATCCACCAGAGTTGTTGTGCAAGTTGTTTTTCAAGTTTTAGTTTTCTGTTTTCTGTTTGATTCATTATGCGAGTAAGAATAAGTTGCAGCAACAACTAACTATGAGTTTGTTGTCTCTTCATGTGGTTTTTTATTTGAGTTTTGCTTTATGTTGGTGGTGTATCCGGGCCTGTTGAATTTATGACAAAGGTATCTTCGTCCTTTGTGAATTTGGTTGGAAACTACCTTATAATTTAGATGTTGTTTATATACTCCCTCCTGTATTTGTATTGCCTTTGTGGCTTTTGGCTGGCCAGTTGTTTATGAAAGCAATTTCTTATCAGTTATAACAAAACTAATAGCAACTTTGAGTTACTCCCTTGAAGCTAATTTTTTTTCTAGGAAATATTATTGCTCACCAAAACATTGATTATAATTTCGAATCCCAATAGCCCACACTTCTTTTAATTACTGATAGATAAGGTTAAGTTTTGAGACTCGTGTAATAGGTAGATTAAAACAAAAAATCACTATTAGATAAGGTTAAGTTTCAAGACTCATGTAATATATATATATATATATATATATATATATATATATATATATATATTAAACTGAAAATATGACTTTAATCCCTAAAACTTAATTTTCTCCACATAAAACCCAACATAAGTTTTTTACTCCAATAAAACTCATTGACTAGATTCCACACTAGCAAAATTCATTAATTCTATTTCGACTTTACACATTTTAAAAAAAAATTATGCCTAAAATACCCCTATTTGAAGGTTTGATGTACACAATTAATTCTATACGGATTGTAAGGAAGATTTAATGATTTTACAAAAATAAAAAATAAAAAATTAATTTCCTAACATATAATAACAATAAGACATGCCTAATATGTGTAATACTACGTGCTTTGTTTAGTCAATCAAATTATATTTTACATATAAATGTACGTAAATTTCACACACACTCACACACACACATATATAACAAAAAAAAAAAAAAAAAACATACCTGATATGGTAAAAATTCATGCAAAATAATTTACGTACAAAAAAAATGTTATTTGATTTAGTGCACCTACTATTCAAATTCTAAAATTTTAGATGTGTAAAAAAAGCAAAATAATTTACCTACATAATAAAGCAAACCCATGATAGATGCAAAATAATGTACCTACATAAAAAAATAATATTTTTTTATTCAATACTAGTTTACCTATTATTTATACATATAATAATAAAATGTACCCAATATATGAGAAGAATGTTATTTGATTCAAAATTAATTTACTTACACAATAAAGAAATTTTATTTGATTCAAAATTAATTTACCTATTATTTGTACATATATCTTATAATAATAAAATGTGCCAAATATATGTAATAATACATGGAAAATATATTACCTACTAAATAAAATAATGTTATTTGATTCAACATCAATTTACCTACAAACTATATGTTAGTTGCTTATCATAAATTTACATACATGTAGATTAATTAGTATAATATGTTTGAACATATATGTAGTACTGTGCATATATATTGAGCCTATGGTAGTACTATATACATTTGAATGCGTATATATATATATATATATATATATATATATATATTAGGGGTAATAATATGTGTAATAATTATTTGTTCATTGTAATTAAGGTGAGTAATTATATTTATTGCTTTATTTTGAATATTGTGATATAAGTTATAAATATCTTGTAATAATAAGTCAATTATTTTTCTTCTTGGTAGTCATTTTCACATTGGGTTTTATTTGGAAGTTTATAACTAGGTGGATTTTTGTTTAGAAAATAAGAGTTGCAAGAATCTATATTTAAAAAACCCTAGATTAAATCAAAGGTTAATGCTAGCTAGGGAGACTTATCTAACTGTAATCAATGAGGTGGTGACATCCAACTAAGCAATTTTCTTTTTACTACTTTATGACTCGTATTATATACTTTTCTTTATTCCCCTCATTTTTTAACATATTTGGTGGGAGTTATTGCTATCTCATTTATTTTTTAAATTTACGAATTGATTGGCATGTACAATATGATGGGAGAGATTTTTCAGTGTCTATGTCCAAATATAAGTAGAGGGTGTAAGTTGTGAGTGTCAAATAACATATGCTCACTGTTTCTTGACATACAAGTAACTTGGTCAATCCGAGTTAATAGTTGAAAAAATTATGAGCCTTATCTAGTTAGGTTTAGGAGTTGACAAAGAATTCATTACCATTTAGGACTATTATGATATCCTAATTGATATGGAATATCCCATGTAATCAGTTAATAGGCTAGAATATAGGGATAATTATCAATATATTAGAAGGTCCCTGCACTTACAATAATCCTCCTTGTTTTGTGTTAAACCCTTAGCACAAGGACTTACTACTGCTTTGAGTGGAGAAGACTCTCTTGAAACCCTATGATCATGTTTTCCTCTTCTACAGATAAGTTTATTTCCTTTTCATGTCAATTTAGTTATTACATTCGTGATCCTAATGTCTTGTTGTAGCTCTTATGATTTCAGTTTAATATTTTGCAGAGGGACAGCTAGGCCAAGCTTCATTTTTCAATATGGGACAACTCTCAATACAGCCAAAATTGAGGTATTCTTCGGCGCTACTCGCTCTCTTCCATTGTTGTAGGACGTAGCTACTGTCCGCAACGGTGAAATATAAAAATTGCACTTCCCTTAAAATGTATTGCTGGTTGATGTGGTAATTAAAAAGCCATATTATTTCTTTTTGAAGAGGATATATGATACGCAGTGCAAGGCATCTTTTTGCTCCATTAGAAGGGCTTCTTTGCCTTCTAATGGAAGTCGGTAGATAGGTCGATAAATTATAATGGAGGAATTTGAGAAGCTGATCTAGTGGTTCATCATCATCCAGGTGAGTGATCAGTGGAGTGGTTGCAACCCGAGCTCCAACCTTGATTTCCGTCTAGGCTATGCGATCTAGTCGGTATTGAGTTTGCTGTGGATGCTTCTTGGCTAATTTTATTTTAGAGTCACTCACAATTAGCAGTTCAGCTAATTTCCTCAAAGGAGGAATGTAACGCTGCAGAAGGGTGTATGTGAACAATCAACGAATGGTTCACAGACATAAGAGTCGTGTGAAGTATGTAAGCTCTAATATGTTTCATGCTTATCAAAACACCATAATTACTTAAAAAGAAGACATATTGACCTTAGCAGAGAAAACACGAACACAAGGACTAGGGTAGGTGAAGGCTCTTCTGCACTCCTGCTCTTTAATTAGTCATGATGGGAGTTCTAGGGTTTATGATTGTGAAAAAACTATGCATGAGACCTCTACCTTATATAGTGATCAATGCTTCTAGGATTCAAGAAACTCTAATGAGCCTATAACTAGAAAACTAAAGTCCATAGGATTATTTCTTTTACAAGAATCCCTTATTGCCTTAGTAATTATAAAACCGGATATCACTATTACTTGTGGCACAAGAAATAGCTACCAAATACAACCCTAACCCTAATTTATCTCGGATACAATTATACAATCCAATTAGAGTTGGACTTTAGAGTTTAATTCCAACAAAGTATACCTTGCGCATGGTGACGGCACTCCAATTCAAAAGTTAACTTTGTTGTTAGTGTAAATTTCACGTCAAGGAATTAAGGGATCTTCCATGTGGTTGTAAAGAGTTTAATTACTCCCTCTATTGTTTTTTAGTTTTAGTGGAACCTCAAAAAATACTGAAGAGACGGATTATAGTTATCGTACTTTACTTGTACTGGCCTGAAAACGTTGATTAATTAGAATCTCACGCTGGTTTCAAGTTGGCTTGTATGGCTAGCTACTAGACAATTGAACAAGTAGGTTTTTCACCCAAGGCCACAAGTTCCCGTCAGGAAAGAGCAATGGAAGTGCTTGCCATCAATGAAATTTTTCAAAAGCTCTAAGCACGATCAGTATATATCACGTCGTGTAAAACGTGTATCAAAGCATCCGGTCCGTCCAGCATAAATAAAGTAATTTTCTCCGGGTCCAGCGTAAAAAACCTCATGAAAAGGAGGAAAATGCATAAGGAATCAGAACCAGCACTCCTTTTCCTTTTTTCTGTTTCATCTTCTTTTTTTCCTTTAATTTATTGGCAAAGAAATTCCTCACCAAAGAAGTCATGGAGGTGGAATTATATTCTCTATTTTTATTTAGGGCGTATGTGGCTTAGGGTAATGATGGAGGGGTGGGAATGGGATGCGAGTGTAGCTGTCGCTATTGGGGTTTGGATGCTTTCTTATGGAAAAGGGATCCTCTCTGGATCCCTTCCTCCTAATCCACCAAATCAGGGAATTCGTGCCGTTGAAAATTGATCCAACGGCTATACACAGGGGCCCACTTTAAAAGTTATAATAATTTCAACCGTTGGATCAAATTTCAACGGCACAAATTCCCTGATTATGTGGATTAGGAGGAAGGGATCCGGAGAGGATCCCTTTCCCTTTCTTATTTAATAGAAGAGAAATAAAATGTAAAGCAAGCAACGTTTGGCGGATTGAAGCATTAAAAAAATAATATAATTCTATTTGAATTTTGCACAGCTTTTTGGTACTAAATTTTTGTATGGTAATGTTGGAATCCAATTAAATTGATTAGCTGTGTAGTTATTGTGTTTTTACTTAACTTATTTCACTTAATTATTCTTAATGAAAATCTATCGATACAAACTCCTGCATTAATAGTGGAGTGTGTCAAAGATGTAGATATTAAGAAATATCAAAAGTTTCATGTCAAGAAGCTGTAAACATGATCGAGAAGTTAGAAACATTTTGACTTCATAAACATAGTGTTCATTTTAATGAGTTATTAAGTACTAGCAAGCTTAAAGACATGACAACTATTCTAAAGAAGAAACTATTATCTCAGACAATTTTAGAAAAATATTTTATTTTATATTTGAATTTTTATTGTGATATTGCATATTTTTGTCTTATTAGCATTTATTGTTATGTATAGACAAATTTCTTACGTCAAGACTGTGATAAATAAAAAATCTTTTATGGTAATTTAGTCTGACATAGGCTGAGAATTCAATGCCTAATAACCTTTTTTTTATGCTCATCCTTTATTCCAATCCTTTTTTCAATACACTTTTTTTTTTCTTCATATTTTATAGGTTTATTTATAAACCCATAAACCCGATTTAAAGGATTTTGTTGTGATTTGACTATGTTTTTTTTTCTTCATATTTTATAGGTTTATTTATAAATCCAGTTTTTCAAGTGTAGCACGAACGTCCCCTCTATATAAACCCCATGCAATATGCAGGGAACCGGCAAACCTACTCTACATCACCAAATACCTTCCAGTTACTTATGGCTATGAAATTGGGCTCTTTGTTCTTATTTGTTGTGCTACTCACTGACTTTGCACTGACAAATAGCAAAGCTGCTAACACAGATCCACCCATTATCTGTGACTCTCTTAACAGAAGCAGCTTTGATTCTCTTGTACCAGGGTTCATATTTGGCACATCTTCAGCAGCTTATCAGGTTATTAGTTCCTTCTACGGCTTAACTTCTTACCCTCTAATTTGTTTTAATTTCTGTCTCATGTAATTATACTTAGGTTTACTTTAGTTTTAACTAAAAAAATTGCCCGCGCTTTGCTGCGGGTTTTGAAACCTTTGTCCACAACATGCATGAATAATTTACACAGAAAGATGCACTACAAAGACGGTACGAACGGAGTCACAATACAGATATCAATTAAAGGTTCCATTGGATGAGGGTGTGTGAGCATATAGTTCACTTGCAAGGTTACATCAGACCATCCTTCAATCTCACTGACAATAAACCTACCTTCTCCTTTCTCTCTCTGTTTGAATTCCTTTCAAATGATAGATAAATACAACCACCATACATGAAATCACATTTTCGCTTCTCCCAAGCACTAAAGCTGAAAAACAAAGTAGACTTCCAAAATCAAAATAATTGATAAGGAAAGAAAGTATGATCAATGATCTTCGCCTCAACGTGCTCGAAACCCAAAAGAACAAAAACAGAAATGAAAGCAAAGGGAATAACTTCCATCATAAATGGACTTAAAGCACTCAATCCAGTGAATTCATTAATCTTCTATCCTTTTTTTCCCTGGATTTTCTCGGAAACCAAACAGAAAATGAGAAATGAGTTAAACACTATTCAAAAGGGAGAAAAGTGCGAATTCCCTTTCACTCAATTTCTAATATCAAACAAACAAAATTAATCCAAACCCAAAACAACATTAAACGTAAATAGTCAAACTTTACGGATTTGGATCCTCTCTTGAGCCAATGGAGAGGATCCTCCTGACCAATTATCATAGGCCGTTGGATTTTTATCCAACGGCTACAATCATTATAACTTTAAAGGGACCCTCCTGTTTGTAGCCATTGGATAAAAATTCAACGGCCTACGATGATTGGTCATGAGGATCCTCTCCATTAGCTCAGGAGAGGATCCAAATCCAAACTTTACTGCCTTTTAGCTCTCTGAATTTACTCTCAAACCAAACACATAAACTAAACCCAGTAAAAAAACTTTAACAAAAAGCTCCTGGTACTGTTTACTTTAACGAAAAATCACATTTTTACACTAAAAAGTAAATATTGATACTATTCACTTTACCCTTTATTTTGTCCTTATCGTTAAAACTCAAAATTTTCAAGCCATTTTAATTAGTTTTTTTTTTTTTAAACCACTTGTCAATTCAACATAAATAAAATTACAAAAAAAAAAAAAAAAAAAAAAAAAAAGAACAGAAACAGTCCTAATTACTCCACGACACTCTGCTTTTTTTGGTCTAGTAATGCTGCATACATGAAAACTTAAAGCTCAAAAGTATACATCCAAGAAAATTAAATGCTTGTGCAAGGGATACAACTATTAACAAAGATTTTGGGAAATTTCTATTTTTTGAATGAAGCATCTCTTCTGAATGACAAACTCAGGACCCTTGGAAATAAACAATAATATTACTAAAGGCAAAGAAAAAAGAAGAAAAATGTAAGCCAGTATTATGGTGGTCCGTGGAAATGACAAATTGCACTGCGATAAATCTTCGAATTGCTCATTGTCCACCATCCCCAACTCAAACTCAAATAGAGAGAGGCACCACAGGGGTTAGAAATTTAAAATTAGCGTTCAACTAAACTTCTAGAATCCCCAAAAAAACATCCTATTTTGTTAAAGATACCCGAAACAGTGTACAATGCAATCCAAAACCCAATCAAATTAAAATCCCTAATATCAAATTTAACAATCCCAGTTAAACAAAAACTGACCTAATTAGTTGGATATCCTAGCGAGTACTATTCAAATGTTTCATTACAGAAAAAATGTAGCTGAGAAACCTCATATATGAGAACTGAGCTGAGAAGTTGGTTTACGATGCGGAAGTGAACCAAGAAATAACTTCGCTATTTCGAAGCCAGTAAATCAGAGTCTGCAGCTATCGGATTTTCTCTGTCCCAATCAACCAAGTTCTCCATTTCAAACTTCCCATCAAATATTTGACAGCAATACAACCAATAACAATAAAAAATTTAAACCAATCCAAAAACTAAAACCCTTTTAAATTTCCATGTGTATTCATCGATTTGGTTCCTATAAAAATAGGAAATATGGAATTATTATTGGGAGATAGCAGAGGAAGCAAAGAAGATATAAAAATAGGAAATATGGAATCACGTATAGAGCTAGCAGAGGAAGCAAAGAAGATATGCAAAAGCAAATTAAGAGATCATCATATTACAAAAGCTACATAAGCAAATTAAGAGATCCTCATATTTGGAGACAGACACACATATAAAGCTGCAAAAACAAATTATTATTGCCGACAAAATACTTGAAAATCTAAAGGCTAGGGATTTTCACTCTCTTACTGAAAATAAATAAATAAATTCCCGTTTCTGAGTAATATAACCCAAACTCATCTTATACAGCAAAGAAGCATAGGACTGAGAAATCAGAGCCTAATTTCCAATATCAAAAGAGTATGAATTATTCAACTTAAACGCTAATATCGTTAACGAAGATTAAAATAGGCGCGAAATCCATACAATTTATACATTACCATTGATTCAAGTTCTGGTAAGGTGTGCGACGGCGATGAGAAGGCAGAGGTGTGCAACGGATTACCTGCCATCAACCAAAACCAAATGCAAGCAAAACCCATAAGAAAAACTCATTAAAACCCAGCGCAAGGTAAACCATCAACCAAAACCAATAATTTATCAATTGCAGTAATTAGGTCCAACCCACATTGACATTTCACCCAGAAAAGTAGAAAAAGAAAAGTTACCTTGCACTGGACGGCCTCTTGGGCATTTCATGTTCAAACTCCGGGCACTTCATTGGTTGGTGGAAATACCATTCTAGATGAGAAGGCGGGATGAACAACGGAGATTGCAAAGCAGGGATTGAAGGGTTCAAACACCCTTTCACCTTCTCTCCCTGTAATCCCGCACCCAAACCCCACTCTGTCCACCTGGAACCCCTGCCGTCGACCCTCTCTCTACCTGCAACCCATCAACCCCTCTGTGAACCACGCCTCTGATGATAAGAGACTTTTCAAACTGATCAGTACACGGCTGGCTGGTATATCATGATAGAGGAATATGTGTGCTAAAAAGTTAATAACTTAAAAAATAAAAATTTTCACTATTTCTATTAAAATATATGGTGTACCACTTGTGTTCCTATCACAATTAAAAATTTCACCTGACAACATCGACAGCAACCACACCCTAAACGCAAAATGACAAAAGCGCCTCCAGATCCTGTCCGTTGGATCTGGATTGAAGCGGGCAAAAGAGTCATTTCGACTCCTTCTGTGTAACCCAGCCCAACACATTGGACAATCCACTTCTGAAGCCCACACCTGGCCCAAAACCAGCAAACCCAAAATAGGCCCAAATCAGGCATAGGGCACCCAAACCTACGGACAATATTACCCTCCTAACTTTTAGTAATTACCCCAGCCCAACACAGATTTGGTGGCAGCAATGTGTAAATAAAGCAAAATCAAGGGGCAAAATTTGACTGTAATCCTTCCTCAATTTTAGAATAGATAATGTCAGGTCAATTAGCACCCATGCAATAATATAGACATCTTACCATGCAATAATATAGACATCTTACCTATATATGTATGTATATGCATTTCAGGTAGAAGGTGCTTGGAATGAAAGTGGTAGAGGACCGAGCGTGTGGGATAACTTCACCCACCAATATCCAGGTTGTCTAATCAAATAAACAGTTAGTTAAATTATTGAAATTAAGCTAATGGCTCACATTCTCTATCACATCCTAGTCTGTATAGTAAGATATTGTCTACTTTGAGCCAAGCTCTCACGGTTTTGTTCTTGGGTTTCCACCCAAAACGCGTCCTACTGTAGGGAGGTGAGCATGTACATATAAGGCACATCACCTCCTCTTCCCCGGACGATGTGGGATCTCACAATCCACCCGCCTTTAGGCCCCGACGCCCTCGTCGGCACACTTATGGCAGGGGAGTGGCTCTGATACCAAATTGTCACATCCCAATCCGCATAGTAAGATATTGTCCGATTTGGGCCACGCCCTCAAGGTTTTGTTCTTGGGTTTCCACTCAACATGCTACTATAGGAAGGTGGGTGTGTATATATAAAGCACATCACCTCCTCTCCCCCCGGCGATGTGGGATCTTACATTTTCTATTTTGTCTTTATCTTTCAATAAAAAATTAATATAAGATATTGATGTGGCTTAACCGTGACCATTCAAATAGAAGATGAGGGAAGGGGAGAGAAAAAAAAAAGGAAAAGAATCCTATTCAATTTGTTTTTTTTTTTAATTAAATTTTTCTGTCTCTGTATCTCTGCAGGTGTCATTCTTTCCCCTGATATTTGTTTATTTCCAAATCCTTTCATGGCCTTTTCTTATGGGAGCACGGTCATTAGATTCACGTCTTTTAATTCTAAACAAGCCAATACGTCATGAAGTTGGCCATCCCTTATGCGGTAGATTTTTTTTTTTTTTATTCCAAATGTGGAATATATACAAATTCGAATCCCTCTCCATCCCAGTTCACAGAGAAAATGTTTGCTATTCATGCCAACGGAATCCTCCATTCTATAATACGACCTTTTGGTATACATTGCACCGGTATTTCACTTGGATAATATTATAGACGAGGCATATTGGGAAATGAATAATGCTACACTTACTATTCATATCACATATGTACTATCTCTTTAATATAGCTGGAGTCCGTCAACATATGTGAGTCTCATCTCTATTAGATAAAACCTATATAAGTAATACTCTACAAAGGAATAACCTTCGTAAAGTCATTAAAATTTTGGTCCCAACTTGGGACTAGTTATGTATAGGAATCAACTCTACATTGTAATAATATGTTTTAATTTTTCTTGTTCCCATCTTAAGGAAACATGCCTCCATGTAGTAGTAATTGTCAATGAGTACGTCATGTCACAAATAAAAATTTAAGATGAACTAAAATATTTCTCTATAGTTGCTTGAGACAATGCTCTAGTTTTTAGAGTTGATGTCACGTTTTTTAACTTGCAGGTACGTAATACTTCGTCAACATTGACAACTTCTTGGTTGAGGGCAAAATGCTTCTAACTTCCCAAACATGTTTACGGTTTCTTGAGAAGTTGGAAACATTTTGGAATGTAACATTCATTAAGTACTTTTTAATATTCAGTAAGGATAAATAGGTTAATATAATAATATTTTAACTACACCTCTATTAAGTAATAACCTCCTTAAAGTTATAAAATTGGTTTGGTCTCAACTTTATAACTTTATAAAGGTTTTACTGTATATAATAGTTTGCATGATATGGTTTTTGCGATATGTATTCTCTATATATGGACAATTGCAGAAAAAATCAGTGATCACAGCAATGGAGATGTTGCTATTGATCAGTATCACCTTTATCAGGTTACAAAATCACATACTGACTAATTTTTTTAACCTTACAACAACAGAAGACATTGAAGGCGATAGCTTTTAGGTTCTTTCTTATAATTATTTATATCTTTTGTGTCATTATAGGACGATGTGAAAATTATGAAGAACATGTCGATGGATGCTTATAGGTTCTCAATCTCATGGTCAAGATTGTTACCAAGTAACGTTGATGATCCGGATACATATATTGGATTGGGACAAATCATCACTTTATTGTTTAACATATTTTTCTCAGTTTAATTTCTCTTTATAGATAAGTATTCACTTTAAATTTTTTTCCAATTACTAGGTGGAACGCTAAGTGGGGGCATTAACAAGGAAGGCATCGAGTACTACAACAATCTCACTAATGAACTCCTAAGCAATGGTTGATGCAGCTGCTTATTTTATCTCATATATCATCCCATTACTGTAATATACGATAAGATCTACATGCAAGCACTTATATCAAACTTTTAAGTTGCTTCTACTGATTATACTACATATAGGTATAAAGCCATTTGTGACGCTCTTTCATTGGGACGTTCCCCAAGCTTTAGTAGACGAATATGGTGGGTTTTTAAGTGCTCGAATTGTGTAAGTGAATAAATTTACCTTTGCACATTGTTGATCCTGTAAGTAAAGAAATACGATTATATATTGATTGATAACAAACATGTTTGGAAATGCGTACTACAGCAATGATTTTCAAGACTTTGCAGACCTTTGTTTTGACCAGTTTGGAGATCGAGTAAAACATTGGATCACGTTGAATGAACCACGTACCGTGAGTAATCATGGTTATGCAATCGGAATCCATGCGCCAGGACGATGCTCTGCTTGGTATAACCCAAACTGCACCGGTGGAGATTCGAGTACTGAACCATACATTGTGACACATAACCAACTCCTTGCTCATGCGACCGCTGTAAAGTTGTACAAGGATAAATACCAGGTTTAGTTAACTAATTTCTTTTTCAAAATCTTTGGGCTTCTAGTTGAGAATTTTATATCAGTCACTAGTTTTAATTATAATTAACATTGCAGGGAATAGTTTGTCTAATGAGATAAACAAAGATTATTCTTTTATCTTGCTGTAAATAAACGAATTTTTGAGTTTTCTTATGCAGGCATGTCAAAATGGAACAATAGGAATAACAGTGGTGTCATACTGGTTTGAGCCAGCTTCAGAGACACAGTGGGATAGAGATGCTGCACTTCGAGCTTTAGACTTTATGTTTGGATGGCAAGTATATCTGTAATTAATTGATCAACAAAATTTAATGTTTTTAGCTAAATTGAAATATTGACTAGCTAGCTAGTATTATCTTGAGTTTGGAATTTTCATATTTCTTCAGGTTCATGGACCCACTAACACATGGTGACTATCCTCAAACCATGCGAGCTATTGTTGGAGAGCGATTACCAAGTTTTACGGAAGAACAATCCGAGTTGCTAAGTGGCTCATATGATTTTATTGGACTAAATTACTATTCTGCTAGATATGCAAGCGATGCATCTTACAATTGTTCTGATAATCCAAGCTATGTAACAGATCCTCGCGTTAATGTTACAAGTAAGTACGAATTACAAACTTATTTGGAGCCATTAATGATGTATGTAGAATAATTAGGTTATAAATTATTGATTATATTCATACATATTGTGGCAGCTGAGCTTGATGGAGTCCCCATCGGTCCACAGGTACATATCAAATTATTAGTCGGAGCTATTAATATATGGGTGTGTAATATAATGTGATCCAAGACTTTATTGGGTGTTACCATTTAGTGCTATGGTCTAATACTATTCTTCTTCACTTGTAAGTGAGAGGTTTTAGGTTCGGTTCTCGCCAAAGACGAATTAGAATTACATTAGTGCTAGCTTATTATGAGGCTAAACCCATCTCATCCCTTTAGTGTAGATAATACCTTTTGTTTAAAATAAAATGAAAAGAATTTTTTTTGGGTGTTCCAAAGTATTTGATATTTCAGGTGTTTTAACCATTAATCTTTATATAAAAATTAAGATCTAAGGATCAAAACGCACGGAGTACAGAGTACTCCAGAGCATTCCAGAGCACCTAAGATTTTTTTTTATTGTTATCCACATACAAACCTAAC
The DNA here is from genome assembly GCF_041283825.1 of Pyrus communis. Taxonomy (NCBI): domain Eukaryota; kingdom Viridiplantae; phylum Streptophyta; class Magnoliopsida; order Rosales; family Rosaceae; genus Pyrus; species Pyrus communis. The sequence goes on along the minus strand of NC_142575.1, from coordinate 1,654,463 downwards.
CCCTCAATTAACATTTCAATCATCTTTTAATGAGGTGCAGGCTGCTTCTGATTGGTTATATGTTTATCCAAAAGGAATTCAAGATATTTTACTCTACACGAAAGAAAAGTATAATGACCCATTGATTTACATTACAGAGAATGGTAATTAATACTTTGAAACCTAAATTATTTGCATCATTAATATTTCATATTTTATAGGGTGAAGTGCAAATTTAGTCCCTGGATTATCACTTGAGTGAAAATTAGGTCCCTCAATTTTATTTTTTTTTCTCTAGATAATCAATCCTTAAATTATAAAAATCTATCAATTTTCCATCAATTTAAGTTACGTTACTTGCATGTGATACACATTGGAGGGTAGATTAGTAATTTTCTTAAAGAAATAGTGTATGAAGTTAACTTTGGAGAGTAAATTAGGTGTTAGATTCACAACCTATATGAATATTAAGGGCTTATAGGCGAGAAAATGACGGTATTACACTCTAAAGTGTGTCAAGTGATTTAAGTTAACGAAAAATTGGATAAAATAGCTTTGAATATAATATTAGGGCTGAAATTAGCAATTTTTGATGAATTTGGGGACTTATTTTGCCAAAAAAAATAATTTAATGACCTAATTTTCACTGAGATGATAGTTTAAATACTAAATCAGCACTTCACCCTTTTTATATATAATGTAATGGTTTAAAATACAATAAGTGTTGTAAAGTCTAAATTTAAAAATAATTTTATATCGCTTAATAAAAAAACTAAATACATATGATAATGCATTACATTGTAGGGGTTGATGAGTTCAATGATCCTACATTACCACTACCCGAAGCCCTTAATGATACCAACAGAATTGACTACTACAATCGCCACCTATGTTACGTTCAAGCAGCAATCAAGTAAGTTTTTGTTGAAAAACTGAGTATGGTTATTTAAACTTGATTTTTGCATCAATGCATTTTATATGTTTCTGCGTGTGTGCAGAAGTGGTACTAATGTGAAGGGATACTTTGCATGGTCAGTGCTAGATAATTTTGAATGGGGTGATGGATACACTGTTCGATTTGGTATCATTTATGTAGATTACGAAAGTCTACAAAGATCCTTAAAATCCTCAACGTACTGGTTCCAAAGTTTCCTCAAGAAGTCCTCAAACAATACGGAAGAAATCAAATCATTTGTGGATGGTAGTGTTGGGAACACCGAATTTGTGTATCAAATTTGATCTCATGATGGCGCAGGACATAAGGCAACTAGAATAATTAGTACGCATAATTCAATTATAAATACTTGAAGAATAACTCTGTATTCATCTAAGAATGCCTTGAATTTGTGTGGAAAAGAGCATTCTTAATGAGAGAGCCTTACATATATTTCTAAATAAAATTTGAGAATTGATCGAGAAACCAAAAGTTCTGCCGCCCTTAAGTGTATGAATGCTAGATAAATGTGACAGATGAATCCTAGATAAATGTATACATGAAGTAGAAGATACAACAATGCATGTACCATGCCAATATTATATAATGATATTCTTCTTTTACTTGTAGGTCATAAATCTTAAGTTTGAATATCGTGAATAATGAGTTTGAAACCAATTTATTTTTCTCATCTCTTAGTATAAATATATCATGCGATAATTTCTCTCTTTATGGACTGGATATGTGAGCACAATTTTCCATCTTTAAGCGTTGTCTCCTCAATCTTGAGAGTAATTACGTTTATTTGTTAACTTTGAATCTCGTTCTGTTTAACAAAATGCATTTTGTATATGATATGGCTCTGAGCTTCAACCATTAGAGGAAAATAGTGAAGTTATTAGCTGAGTTGTTTTTCATGAGTAATTAGGGATCGAATTCTGAACAAATAATTGGTTAGTAAAGGTATTTTCCTTTCTCTCAGTTGTGTATCACTGATTTATTGCAACCACATGGGATCGGTAAGTGGTCCTCGGTTTAATCAGCTTAGCAAGAAAGGAAATGTATCAGATTTCCTCCTTGCATCCTGGGTTTAATCAGCTTAGAAAAACGAAAATGTATCAGATTTCCTCCTTGCATCAGGTGGTGCTTCCATGGAGGACTGCTGTTCGAAATATAGGAACATATATAACTAGCATTCAGTTTGCATAAGCACAATTCATCTATTTAAAAAGGTAATTTTGCTTTTATTTTTTGAAGAGCACTTTTATTTTTATTTTGACTAAGTACCTAAAGTTTCCCAACCTTTCAGTATCATTTCAAATTGATCTCAACATTTTTAAACATTCCAAATAAGTACCAAACCTATTGAAAATGTCACATCCATTAAAATCTATTTTATTTTTTCGTTAAATGTACATGTGGCAACAATGGGTCTCACTTTTTAGTTTACTTGGACACTAATATAATAATTAAATAACCTCTTAAAAGACATGAAGATGAAAAAAAAAAAAAATTCACAAATAAAATGGAAAAAAAGAAAAAGAAAATTGGAAATATCAAAGCCCCCTCCACCTCAAAGCTCAACCTATGGCCACCGAAACCTCATCACAACTTTTATATGTAGAAATCACCAACTGGGTATATCATGGTCAACAGTAATATTAGTTGTCACAAAATATAAATTGAGATTGAGATTATATAATATGACACCCAATGATTAAATGGGTATTGAATTGAATAAAAAATGAACCCAAATTGAAATTATATTAGGAGGGAAATCTCCTAACAAAGAAGATGGTTAATAATTCAGATAGGGTATTGATGAGCTTGTTTCTACTCATTTAATTTCCTCACTTTATGATTCTCGGTTCGTAAAGCTTCCAGTTATTCTTTGTGGGCGGTAAAGATGGTGGTTATTGCATCATGGGAGTCCATACCATTATAGCAACCTCCATGACCTTTTTCTCGGTGTTGGTGGCTTGAGTTGTAGTGTGAAGTTGGTGGTTGTGCGTTGGGTTTGGAGGTGATGGCCTAATGGGGGTGGTGGTGATTGTTAGTTGGTGGAGGCTATGCTTCATTGACCTTCTATTGATTTTGCAGACAAAATAACGCCTAGTTAATCTAACAGAAATTTAACTAGGGCTTAACTGATGTGACATTACCAAAAGGTTGGATACTTTTTAGAATGTTAAAAAAGATTAAAACTAATTTGGAATGACATTAAAAAGTTAGGAGATTTAAGGTACCTAATCCTTTTTATTTTCCACAACATTTTTTCCATCTTTAATTTGTTTGGGCTGTAGATAAAGGGCCGCATTGATCTAAATTGTTGCTGGTTTCCCTTGGACCTCCTCTATATAGAAGTCTCCCAGTCCCAGGTCAGTTCTTTATTTCTCTCTCTCTCTCTCTTTTTTTTTTTTTTTTTTCTTCCAAATTTGCGCGCTATTAATTTTAGAGTTTTTGGTGAAGTTTGATTCATGGCAAAGACTTAAATTTTTAGAAGGCTTTGGACTCAACTGTTGTACTTTTGGCTACCATACCTTATGGTTGTATACTATTAGTTAGCTCAATTTAGATGTCATTCAAATTAAGGTATCGTATGGGTTCTTTGTTTTCTCTCTATTTCGATCATTGAACCCGTTTGGATGAGAAATTATGAATCTACCAGTCCCTTTTGTTTTCCTTTTGATTTTCAAGTAGGATTGCTCGTAAAAATATAGTATGTTTTACATTAATCGATTAACATCTAAAGGCTTTGGGGAATTTTATTTGCACAAATATGACTTCTTTCTACACCCAATTTACTCTCTAAACTCATATTATTTTTAATTAAACTATTAATATCTCTTTAAATCCAAATTTACTACCTAAATTACCCTCCCAACCCAATTCAATATGTAAATTTATCTTTACACCCATTCAAAACAATTAAAAACCATGTAAAATTCATTACATTTTAAACTTACCAGGTTGACAATATGTAATTGCCGCCAAAGATTCATTTGCCCAATAGATGAAAGACTACCTTTGAGTTCCTATTTCTTCTGATTTCTTGGTTCACACAGCGCACAACAATGGCGAACTCGTTTCCCCTAGTTAACAACGTTGTTGCTACTAGTCCAATACTCTTGTATATACATATACCTATTTTAAAAATATGTTCAGTAGCAGCACAAGCCAACTTGAGCACATACCAAGTTGCTCTTCTTGCTCTTAAATTGGGTGTGGGTTTATTAATAAATTTTAGTTTTATTGTTAATTTTATTTTATACTTAGTGATAATTATGTTATAGGGTCAAAAAGACAATTCAAGTTTAAAGTTTAAATTGGGTATAAAAAGAAGTTATATGGGTTCAAATAAATTTTGCCAAATGCTATTATATTTTTTGATGATTTGGTATAGAGTATGCTTTTAAGGCTTTCATGGCTGCGGGGATCATCCACAATCAGTGTTTAGAGAAAGGATTCAGTATGTGTTGTAACTCATGTAATTGTATGGATGGAATATATGGGAAGTGTTTGTGGATTTTGATAAACCAACTATTCAAGATATCTCTCCACGTCCGAAATGCATGGTAAACGTCTCTCCAAGTCAGCCACACAAGTTGGATACTCTTCAACCTCTTCAACAGATAGCAAGGAATCACACTCCTTCCTTATCTAAAACTCATGTGTAACTTAGTTTTGAATTTCAAATGTAATCAGATGATATGTAACCAACCTCATCTTGTAATCTCTATATAATGAAGTCCATACCTCACTCATAATTAATTGAGTTGAGTTTATGCAATCTATGTTTACAACCCTAGCTTAAATTCTTTCATGGTATCTCTGAGCTAAAAGTCTAACGACAGATTTTTTTTCTCTCCTCACATGGCTTCTCATTCTTCCTCTCCCATTCCCCTCCCAAATGTCTCCAACTTTCTCACGATCAAACTTGATCGTACCAACTACCCCCTCTGGCACGCCCAAATGCTCCATCTCCTCCGCAGTCGTAATCTTGTTTCCTTTGTCGAAGGAACCAGTCAGTGTCCTCCCGCATTCCTGAAAGATGATAATGGCAACATCACTGACAAAGTCAATCCCGACTTCGACACTTGGATCCAACAAGATGCCACTGTTATGTCCTGGATCAACTCTTCTGTTCACCCTACCGTACTTGCTGCTTTAATTGGGAAAACTAGCTCCCATTCTGCATGGACAACCCTACGTGATCGATATGCTTCTCAGTCAACCGGTCGCCTTCTCCAACTCCGCAGTGAGTTGATGAATACTCACAGAGGTGATTCTTCCATCTCTGAATTCTTGGATAAAGTTAATTGTCTCGCGGATACTCTCTCTCTCTCTGGTGCTCCTGTTTCAGACTCCGATGTTGTTGCCATTATTCTCAACAACGTAGGCCCTGCCTATGAAAGCACCGTTGCCTCAGCCCAAGCTCGTGATGAGGCCATTACCTACAGTGCTTTGGAAGCACTTCTCCTTGGCGCTGAAAGACGACAGAAAATGCATTCTGCATTTGGTACTGACAATGGTCTCACTGCCCTTGTAGCAGGCCGCAATGGCAACCGTGCACCTGCATCTTTTCGGGGACGAGGATCCTCTCCTGGGTTTCGCGGTCGTAGTCATTTTCCTAGTGGTCGTGGCTCTTCAAATCGCCACTGCAACTCTCCTCACTTTCACCAAGGGTCTAACTCTAATCAAGGATCCCACTCTCAACACGGGTCCAACCCTCACCCAGGCTCCCACTCTCGCCAAAATGATGGGATTCTCGGCACAGCTCCTTCCCAAAGTCCTTTCACTACTGGACGCATTCAATGTCAAATATGCAGTCGTCATGGCCATTCTGCGATCGACTGCTTCAACCGCCTAAACATGTCTTATGAGGGCCGCGTTCCTGCACCTCGATTGCAAGCGTTTGCTGCTACGGCACCTTCTGCCTCTGCCACAGCACCTGCCATCCAGGAGTGGTTGTTTGACTCAGGGGCTAATGCTCACATCACAAATAATTCTGCCAGTCTTTCGAATCCTCATCCTTATAATGGCGTGGACCAAGTCAATGGAGTTGTTGGTGGAACAGGTTTGCCAATTTCACACATAGGGACCACTTGCATTCGTACACCTCACTCCACCTTTAGATTACCTAATACTCTACTTTGCCCAAATGCATCCACCAATATTATTTCAATCCATCGCTTTACCAAAGAAAATAACTGCTCTCTAACCCTATATCCTAATTCGTATTATGTTCAGGATCTTCACACGGGGAGGATGCTTTTACAAGGCCCGAGTAGAAATGGATTCTACCCCTTCTCTGGTGTTTCATCAACAAATAAAGGCGTGTCTGCATTTTTAGGTACTAGAGTGTCCAATTCAATTTGGCACTCTAGGTTAGGTCACCCATCTTCTCATGTTTTGCAAAGTTTGGTTTCTAGGAATAAATTGCCCATTAAAGGTGTTGTCACTAGTGAGTTCTGTCACTCATGTCCCATGGGTAAGAGTCACAAGTTACCTTTTCAATTGTCAACTTCTAGGTCTTTGTCTCCATTAGAATTGGTTCATTCCGATGTATGGACTTCACCTTCATTTTCTATCAATGGTTTTAAATATTATGTAGTATTCATTGATGATTATTCCCGCTACTCTTGGCTATATCCATTAAAATTAAAATCCGATGTTTTTTCTACTTTTGTGTCATTCAAGAAACTGGTTGAAAACTTGTTTAATACTAAACTCAAATCACTCCAAACCGATGGAGGAGGAGAGTACGTCAACAATACTTTTAAAACTTTTTTATCTCACCATGGAGTTTTCCATCGCTTTACATGTCCACATCATCCCGAACAAAACGGCATTTCTGAACGAAAACATCGTCATATAGTTGAAACTGGCCTCACACTCCTTGCTCATTCATCCTTACCTACTTCATTTTGGGATGATGCTTTTCATACAGCAACTTATTTGATCAATCGTTTACCCACTAGAGTTCTCCATGATGAGTCTCCATTTCAAAAGTTGTTTCACAAATCTCCTAACTATGATTTTCTTAAAGTTTTTGGGTGTGCATGTTTTCCCTATCTTCGTCCCTATAATACTAATAAGTTACAATTTCGTTCCAAACGTTGCATTTTCTTAGGATATTCATTAAATCAACATGGTTATAGGTGTTTAGATATGTCCACAGGTCGCATATTTTTGTCACGTCATGTATTATTTGATGAAACCATTTTCCCCTACAAAGAATCCATTTCTACAAAGCCTTCCTCCTCCCAGTCATCTACAATACTGACCATTGATTCTCATCCTTTAATAAATCCCCCTAGGAATCCTAGCTCCACTACTTTCCCACCAAATCCGCATCCCACCTTACTTTCCACCCATCCTAACATTATTTCTCCTACTTTTCCCCAAAACCCACACCATCCCATAACATCTACACAACCTAACCCTACTCCACCGTTAAGATTGTTATATGGCATAATGTAATCATGCAATTGGCTACTATCAAATTTACTTGCCTTACTATTTTGGGTCACTTCACCATAAGAAAAGTTTTAGACCAAAGTTATAATAGGCAAAAGTATATATGCTATTGTCTAGCGCAAGTGATTTGATTTTAATGTATTATGTATACTAATATTTGTTGGATGATCATCTTAAGTTCCTTCAAAGATAAGAGATCTTGATTATCTCATTTTAATCAAGATATATTATTACGATGTCTAGACATCATTAAAGTTTTGGTTGATTTGTTTGATGTATAATGAACCAGTTAGAATCAAATTAAATGTAAAAAATGTTGTGATTATTATTCTAATTTTGGTCGTTGTTGAAATTGGTAATTTTGAATTTATGTGAGATGAGTTAATCATATGATTGAGACTATCTTTAATTTGATACATAAACTGGTTGCATAATGGTGTTAAGTTTATATGATTAAATTGAGATTATGCATTATCTGTTTTGGTGAGAAATCGAGAACCAATTGGTTCATAGCTCTAATTTCTTTATCAGCAGCATGATACTTCAACTTATGCTCAAGTGGGAGAATCATATGTTCAAATGTGCGCATAAATCTAAGGGTATTTAGACCGACTATTAATTTTGGTATCATGATTCATTTGGATGCTTGGAAACCAGGTTGTGGTTTTATTGAAGCAATTTGTTGAATTATGGATAAGTTGTTCATAGTGTTAAAATGACTATTGGTTAACAAACTTGCTATTAACTAACACTTAATATTGTGAAGTTATAATTCCTTTTGATGCTTATGAATCAAGTTGTAGTTTGATTAACCAATTGGTTGAATCATTACTTTATTACTCATTGTGTTAGAGTAATGTGAAAGTTTATAAAATTTGCTGTTGACTGAAGTTTAACATTATAATTGTTACGTTTGGCCAGATAAGTTGAAGCAAATTATATTGAGTTTGCTTTATTAGTTTGATCACAACATTGATTATGCAAATTGGATATAGCAATCTTGGAATCCGTTTTGTATTATGTTTGTAACAGTGGTTCTTTGATTCTATATTTTGAAATGCATTGGCAGAATGTTTGTGATGATAAACTCTTTTAATGAAAAGACTTAGGCCATCTCCAATGGATCAGACCATAGGGTTATGGGTTGTGTTATAGCCTGAAATGAGGAAAAAAAAAATATCTTCAATGGAGGTCTGGACCAAAAGAAAAAGGGACCCCCCAAGCCAAACTCCAGCCCTTTGGCCATTGGGCTGGGCAAGTCCAGCCACCCAGCTCATTTGAGGGGCCCAAGCTGTTAGCAGCCAACTTGCTAGCTGACGTCATATTTTGAAAAAAAAAATTATGACGAAATTAAAAAAAATATAAATACCTAAGTCATTTCTCACATCATTTCACCCTTCCATACTATCTTACATCATTTTCTTTTAATTCTTCATACTCTTTAAACTCCTAATTTGTTGTAATCCTTAATATCTAAATTGTTGTAGTTTTAATATTAATTAAGTTGATGTAGTTTTAATATTTAAGATGTATTTCAATTGAATTGTGATCTTTGAATTAATGTCTAAGTTGTTGGGATTATATAAAAATAAGAAATCCGGAGGCTTATTCATTTAGCAACAAGTGGCACTCAAAATATGTTTAGATAGCCTTATTTTAATATGGTAGCTTAATTCAATTAACCAATAAAGTTAAAGAACAAACTTAAAAATAATAAAGGGGCTAAAAAATAGCCCATTCGGTTGGAGATGATATATAAATGTGGTTTGACACTGTTCATTTAAAAATAATTTCTTGTAGGTTATAACTCTGAACAAGGCTAAACATAGCCCCTTCGATTAGAGATGGCTTTGGTGTTCACTTATTATAATTTGAAAGTTGTGCTAGAAACTTGATTCACATATATTCAGGTGGGAATTTAAGAATATGAGTATGAAAGTGGTTTATAGCTGGTTGATTCAAATTGGTGTAGAAAAGTCTTATGAAAAGAGGATTACTTTTTACTAATTTACATGAAATTGGACTTAGTATGTAAACTGATTTTTACTGCTTATAAATTGGACTTAGATGTGCCTATTGTAAGTCGAGCATATTTTTTCTATAAGAGAAGATAAGCTTACCTATTAAAGTCGAGCATATTATTTATGTAAAAGAGGAGAAGCCTACTATTAAAGTGATTATGACTTCATTTTCTTCGTTGCTTTTAAAGGTCAAATTATTCCTCAATAATATCTAACAATCTTTTAGGACTTGAATTGGCTGAGCATGGGTTAAACATATATAACAACCTTATCCGAAGTCTATGGAGGAAGATCTACACTCAAAGCTTTGATAACTCATAATGTCCGACTTCAACTTGAATAGCTCAAATTAGGCCTTAAATTCACACCCTTAACATACAACTTGAGACTCAGCGTTGAGTGTAATATAGTCGTATCAAACAAGAAAAAATATATTTAATATACCATTCATCAACTGGTGTTGGATAACTATTGTCCTTTGTTTTTCTCCTTGGTTCTTTTGGATTAAATTTAATACAGATGGTTTCTCTAAAGGAAATCCCGGTCCTGGTTCTTGTGGAGGAGTTTTCCGAGATTCCCATGGTCACTTTCTTAGTGGTTTCTGCCAAGAGATTGGTCATCCCAACTCTTTTTATGCAGAATTATCATCAGTTATAATTGGTGCAGAGCTCACATTTTAGCGGGGTTGGCATTGTCTTTGACTGGAAAGTGACTCTTTTAGTGTTATTTCTGCTCTCCAATCAACTAATTTTGATCCTCCTTGGCATCTTTGTATGCAATGGTCTATTTGTTTAGACCGCATCTGGAAGATGACTTTCTATTCCTCTCACATATATCGCGAAGGAAATGTGGTTGCGAACAATTTTACGAACAATTCGTGCTGCTTTGTTTTCAGACTATATTGGCTTTCATGGCTTCCACTTCTCAAATTAATGTGCATGTCGACAAACAGGTTTGTCTTACTTTCTTGATTTTTTTTTCCCCTTAACCTTGTGATGTTATTCTGTTTTGTAGGTTTAGACCTTTAGGTTTGGCTTTAGAGGGGTTAGGTTTCATGTCCCCCTATTTTCCCTGTATCTTTGTTGATTTTGTTTCTAGAGGGGTAAGGTTTATGTCCCCCCCCCCCCTTTTTTCATGTATTGTTTTCATCCTTTTTTCTTGCGTTATGGGGTTAGATTTATGTCCCTCCCTAACTAGGTGTTTTCTTTTTTTCGATATCAATAAAATTCTCCTCATACCATTGAAAAAAAAAAAAAAAATACCATTCATGTTTTGTGTGATTTTTAAGATAAACTATGAAGTTTTAATTTTCTCATATTGCACTGTAGAATTTTGAAATTGTAATATATTTTTTTTTTTAACAAACGATATTATCTATACTAAGGGAGTGGGATTAGCCTCACAATGGGCTAGCAATAATGTGACTCAAATTCGCATTTAGCGAGAATCGAACCTAAGACCTCTTACTTAAAAGTGAAGAGGAATACCACTAGACCGTAGTACTAAGTGGCTTAAAATTGTAATATTAAGTTATGCTTTTGGTTGGCTAACTGTTCGATCCCTCATTAAATTGATGACAGGGTGAGGGTAGGACCTTTATATGGGCTGATGGAAGATATTAATTGAAAAAAAAAAAAAACTTTTATTTTGAATAATATTAATGTGGGACCCAGCTAAAACGTTGATGAGAAATTTTTCAATGTTCCTAGAACATAGGCTAATACATCATGTGTTGTGATATAAGTCAATGGACACTTGAAACAAAAAAAAAAAAACTCTCCCACTTTTATTATGGCGCATAGTATATCAACTCGTGTTTCGAAAACATTGAAAAATCTTTTATTTGAGGAAGTACTGAAAATATACGTGAATGGAAAGTTGGGCCGTACTAGCATTTTGAGCGAGTCTTGCTAGCATTCCCCTTCTGATTGTTACTCAGTTGCAACTTCGTCAGCTCATACTCATTTATTAAGGGCTCACCTGGAAGTGTTTTTAAAATGGCTGAAAACGGTTTTTGTGAAAATGTTTTTGGAATCAATCCTTAGTGAAAAAAAAAAAAAAAAAAAAAAAAAAACTTGAATGCTTCATGCAAGAAGCATATAATTGCCGCCTCTAGTAGGAAACACTTCAAGTGCTTTTAGAACACAAAAATATTTTCACTATAAGTGTTTTAGTCATTATAAAAGCATTTTCAAACAAGTCTTAAAGCACTCACAAGCAAAACTTTCTCTACTCTAAATTTCCAAGGTCAATACAATAGATAGTCATATCTCTCACCTTCACAATAAGGTATTCTTCAGATTTTATATTCTACACAGTGTATATTTCTATATTGGAATCAATGGTTGAAAAAAAGAACAACTGGACACATGCATGAGTCACGATAAATACTACAAAATTGAAAAATTAAAACTCGTTTGCGGTGCGCTAGCTGACTTTGTCTTTAATAGTACGTAATATCTAATAAACACGTTCGAAGATAAATTTCGTTTTCCAACAAAAAAAGAAGATAGATTTCATTAATTAAACTGAGGAAGATCATGGGGAATACTTATAACATTTTCTATTAGTGGGTTGCTCATATCACATAGTAGTACGTAGTACTATCCTGGCTGATATGCTCATATTTTAATTTCTTTTCTCCAAGCTGAGTAAGTTTCTGAATTTTGGGTAAGCTCAAATTTTTATTTTGGTAGTATTATCCACACACTTAATTTTACTTCTCACACTCTTCTTAGTTTTCAGCCTCGAATGATTTGAAGAAAGATTAATATAATCTAAAATTAGTAAGGGTGTGTGAGAAGTAAAAAACAAGTGTGTGAATAACACTATCTTTTATTTTTCTCAGTGTTTTAAGCTTACAAGCCAGTTGTTTCAAAAAAAAAAAAAAAAAAAGTTATAAGCCACCTAGAACGATTCCTACCCAAAAGAAAAGACCAAGCTATTTTATTATATCTTAAAAATAAATTTATAAGTATTACATGAGGAATGCTATATCTCTTTTCATTTTTACCTTCTTTTTTTAATTTCTTCTATACCTTTGTTAAAGTACAATGTTGCTTGATGATCGAAATAGTTAATTTGTAAACTACCCACAAAGATGAACTCTACCCCAAAAAAAAAAAAAAAACAGAAATCGTTTGACTATTCGATTATTAGTGTCATAATTTCATTAATTGAAGTCATAATTCGTCTATTGTTGGATCACAAGTTTGATGACTAAATAAATTTGGATTTAGTGTAGTGTTTTGTAGAATGACTTTTACAAAGTAACTTAGAAAATAAATAGGTTGCATCATCAAGTAATATCGTAGGATCTGGAAAAAAAAAAATTGGTAAGGAAGGAGCTAGCATTCCTCCACATGAGATCTGGACAAAATTAGAAGACGACTTATAAAAAAAATTAGAATATGAGAAAAATAAAGCTCTGAAAGTGTGTAATTCAAACTTCGTATATAAATGAAGCCACATGCTAATTAAGTTAACTAATATTTAGCCTTGTGCTGACTGAGTTTAGAATTCCCAAATATTCACCGGGACTTCTTTGCTAAATTTATTGAAAGGGATTGCCGTTTATTTCATGTGTTTTGTATGTTGTTTGCATGTTTTTTGAATGTGTTGTACAATGGTCTCACATACAACGTTCCATCCAGCATTGTTACCAACTTAACTAAGTTCGGCATGCTAATTAAATTACTATAACACTTTGTTCATAAATGAAGCCAGGGCTCTTGAAAAGAAAAAAAAAATGAAGCCAGTGCTAATCAAGTTAACTAATACTTAGCCTTGTCTCCTTTTTAAAGTAAAAAAGATTTGTTAAGAAAAACCATCAAAAACGTACGTAGAACAGACATATCGAACGTAACCAAGAAGTCAAACACGCCAAAAACACACTACACAAATTCCTAATTACAAACTCATAATGAATACAATACAATTTCTCAACCACTACGGAAACCCATATTTAACTAATAAAAAAGATAACAACCTTGCAAGTTGCAAGTCATAGAACCATTGTAACAGTATCACAAGATAAAACAGTAAAAGAGGTAAAAGAGGTTCTCACATGTCCTCAAAATATGAACTTTAGATAAGCATCATTGTATTGGGTGGGCTTTAATTGACCAGTTGCCTCTCGTCTATTACAAGGACAGTGTTTTGCGGCTAGGATTTGCTCAAACCCTTGGTTTTCTTGGCTAATTCCGCTAGTTTTTTCGATTTAAATCAGTCGAAGAAGGTTCTAGTCTCTCTTTGTTTCTATGTTGTGTGAGTAACTTTTGAGGGGCATTCTAAATAAGGTTGGTCTAGTGCTGTTCTGCGGCTCTCTAGCCATGCATGGAAACTGAGAGTTCGTTTGGCAGGCAATTGGTCTTGACGTACAGGGAGCCAGTGTCAAAGTAGGCTTAATTTAGTGACTAGTTGGCACAAAAACAAATTAAAGAATTAATTAAAGACTGCATTTTTGTTCACCACCATTTAGTGTGATATATGCTCATCATTTTATTTATCACTGTTAGACGAGTCTAGATTTTGAGATTTGTACCTATCCACTACACGAATCTCGCACAAATCTCGAAATTCAAACTCATCTAAAAGTGATAAATAAGGTGGTGAGCATAGACCACACTAAATGGTGATTAGCAAAAATACTCCTTGTGCGGTTGTACGTTTGCTCCTCGTGTCATTTTATATGCATTGTGGAGATTCTAAAAGAATATAAAAGATATCATGTGATGTATTCCATATGTATTACATTTAATAAAAACTTCATCTGTGTAATTTTATACTCTGTTGGCGGTCTCACATGTGTAATTTTATATCTCGGGCCTTAGATTTTAGGTTGAGCACTCAAATTCTAAGATATGTGTTATTCGAGTTTCCACCTCACACAACATCGAAATTCAAAGTTGAATAAGTGTTAAGTAGAAAGAGATCACATGTGAAGGTGTGTGGAGAAGGATATTCCCTCGTCTCCAAACTTAATTTGGAGTTTTATGTTCACATTTTAATCAACACGGTGGCCACTTTCGTTTATATAGTTCCGATACAATGGTTAGTGTTTGTATATACACAAAATTTCATAACTTGTAAGCTACATATGCAATTCAAATTAGAGGCGCAGATTCAAGGTAAAATTGTTAGGATATAACAAGAAGAAAATTTCAAAGTGGAATTCTTCAATTGGTTTGGAGGAAGGAAGAATGTGAATTAGACCTTTCTCATACTACCATGGAATGCTTATCCTGAGATATTTAACGTAAGAAAAAAATCATACGCCTTCCAGAACAAAAGGAAGATAAACATGCGATCCAGACAAGTCCCATGGCAATTTTTTTCCTTATTAAAAAATTTAAGTAGCTGAAGACTATTTCAAATCAAGAAGAGAAAGTTGTATGTATATCGTTCACTTTTCAGAACCTTAAAAATAGACTTTCACCCCACATATACACACCCACCTCTCATTTTCCCCTCTTACCTAATTAGCTCAGTTTAGAAGTGTTTTTCGAATGACCAAGGTACTTTTCCGATAGCTAAAAGTACGGATGACATTACTTGGCAAAAAACAACCAAAAGTGCTTTCTAAAAAGCAACTATCATGTTCTTTTAGGAGTTGTTAATAAATATTTTTAATAGACAGTTTGTTATGTTTCTATTAAAATCACTTATGAACAAAAATGTTTCTTACTCGAGCAATCCCATACTAGCCATTAATTATATATTATATATATTACACAAAATTAATTATGACGTGGGATATATTGATACTCTTCTCACATCAGATTACAGTTATTAATTAGTGTTAATAAACGATTAATTGACTTTTGAATGTTGGCGTGCCTTCACTTTGCAACTTCCCGTAATACAAAGTCTTAAATTGAAAACTTACCTAAATTGGCGAAGACTAATAGCAGTTATCATTTATTATTATACGTCTCCTCCCACGTTTTCTGGTTCAATATCATCCTTCATTTGTTTTTCTCAAGTGTACTTCCTCTATATAAACGCCATGCCAAGAAGAGCAAAAACCAGTCTGGATCACCAGAAACCCTTATTTTTGGCAATGAAACTTGATTCTTTGCTGTTGGCTGTGCTATTTATAATTGGCATTGCATTGACAAACGCTAAAAAATCTCCTGTTATACCTAGTCGTTATAGCACTACCAGCCTCAACAGGACCAGTTTTCCTAAAGGGTTCATATTTGGCTCAGCTTCATCAGCTTACCAAGTCAGTCATATGCCTTTTTTCTGTGTTTTATGCTTTCTTGTAATGCCAGATCACCAATTAGCAGCTTTAACATATATACTGATGTCATTATTGTGTACTACAGTATGAAGGTGCATGGAATCAAGGTGGTAGAAAAACAAGCATTTGGGATAACTACACCCACCAGTAGCCAGGTACCTCCACAGATGCATCCCGAATCAAATTACATGTTTTCTATACCAGCGACATTTTACTTTTAACCAATTTAAATGCCAAAGAAGGAGATTTGGACTAGGATGCATGAGGGGGAGCACAAATTTTGCTCTATCTAATGTGGTCACGCCCACGTCTGCAACCAAAACCACATTGTTTCTTTTTTAAATAACTTTTTCTAAATCTCTGGTGTCGTTCTTTTGTTCTATAGGTTTCTCCAATTAAGCCAAATTTAATTATCTCTTCGCCGGCCTGCTGCATGCATGCCTTTTTTATCTTTCAAAACCAAGCGTAATCTTTCATTTGGAACCACTTCATGAAATTCTGTTTATACAACGATGCATTGTAATTGGATATTTTGGTTAAGTCGCATAGTGCGCCAACTGTAATTAGTTATTGAATTCGCCCTTTTTGACAGTGGAACTTAAATCTCTCATTTACAAAGTGGAGAAAATTACCTTCAGATTGTAGTGCTAGTGTCGACTTCATGAAATTTAGTTATTCTTGACTTGTTCTGCTTTATATAAGTGTAATAAAATAGCCTCGTGGACATTCATCATGGCCAGGGTGCAATCAAGTAAAATTTCTTTGGTCGTTTTCTTTTTCTGCCCAGACGGGATACCTGTATTTCCGGCTATAAAAAATGAGGAAAAAAGAAACCGACTGAAAGTTCAAACATAATATATATGTGTGTGTGTGATAATTAACATATCCTCTTTATACATTTGTAGTTCAATCTATTTTTTATAAACAAAAACGGCGACTTCATTGTGTTGTTACCTAACAACAATTACAAGTTGCATGTTTATTTATTTCAGTTGATATTTAACTGAACCTGGTCCGGTGCAGAAATCTTCTAACACATATAAAAGAAGCGATTTTTCCTTATAGATGAATAAATTGTGAGTTGCAGTACACACACATATATACTAATTTCTGCGATCATCTTTCTCTAAAAAATAAAAATTTCTTTGGTTAAATGCAGAAAGGATCAATGGTAGCACCACTGGAGATGTAGCTGCTGATCAATATCACCGTTATAAGGTTCAAAAATCACATCAAATTTATTCTCCATACCTTCTTGAATCTTGATTCAATAAGCACATCGGGAGACTAAAGTTTGCGACCATAAGAAAATCCAGGACTAATTCGCAAATGAGATTTAGACCTGGTTTGGTACTGAGGTGATTCTGCAAAAAGCTGCTATCAAAAAAAGCTGGGAGCTGTTTTTGTGTTTGGTAAACACTCAGCTTCAGCTTTTTTTCACAGTTTTGGATGAAAAAAAGCCAAAAACAAGAAGCTACAAAACCCAGGTTTGAAAAACCGGCTTTTTTTCACATCTGTTTTACATAAAAGTTTACCAAACACTCTAATACTGCTTTTTTTTTTTTTTTTTCAAAAGCACTTTTACAAAAAAGTTTACCAAATACTCTGCTGCTTTATTTCACAGCTGCTTATTCTCACAGCACAGCAGAAGCAACTTTTTTTCAAAGCACAGCAATACCAAACCAGCCCTTATTCTTATAGTATCTTTTGTGTTATCATATGTAGGAAGATGTAGGGATTATGAAGAATATGGGGTTGGATGCTTATAGCTAGTTATCTATCTCATGGTCCAGAGTATTACCAAGTAAGTGGGTGGTTGTACTCCACGTTCACGTATTGTTTCCAACAAATCCTCAATATATTGCAGACAACATTCTTTCAATTAATATCTTTTCTTTTTGTTACATGAGACTGTCCTGTTTTACGCCCTTTGAAGGAATTTGATTATTTGTTTCTTCTAATTACAATTAGATGGAAAGTTAAGTGGGGGTACCAAGAAGGAATCAAATACTACAATAATCTCATCAATGCACTCCTAAGCAGAGGTGATATAGCTGCCCAGTATCACATGTCCTCCCACGTTACAAAATATCTAATAAGAATACCTTATAACCGAATTTTTTACTTTTAATGGTCATGTTATATATAGGTCTAAAGCCATTCGTGACAATCTTCCATTGGGATCTTCCCCAAGCGTTAGAAGAAGAATACGGGGGTTTCTTAAGCCCAAAAATTGTGTGAGTGAACGCTTATATCCTCTGCATAATGATCGTTTATTTAAATGTGTACTACTATAATTAATGCATAAGCTTCAAAATCAGCACAAAATAATTGATTTTAAATCTTCCAATATGCAGCAATCATTTTCGAGATTTCGCTGAAATTTGTTATAAGGCATTTGGTGACCGAGTGAAGCATTGGATGACCTTGAACGAGCCATGGACCTATGCAGTTAATGCTTATGCAGAAGGAGCTTTCGCACCAGGAAGATGTTCAGCTTGGATGGAGCGAAACTGTACTGGTGGAGATTCTGGTACTGAACCATATTTGGTGGCACAAAACTTCCTCCTTGCTCATGCAGCTGCAGTAAAGCTGTACAGATACAAATATCAGGTATTAATTATTTTTTATGGTCATACTATTGGTTCCTCATTCAAAACTCTATGTGACACGCTATTAAGTTATAATTAATACAACATTGAATAGTTTATTTAGTTAAATAGACAAGGGTTGTACCTTTTTCTTGCTCTGAAAAAACCAAATTTGCGTGATAATGTGCAGAAAATTCAGAGGGGCGTAATAGGGATGGCACTAGGGGTACACTGGTTTGTGCCTGTTTCTAACAGCACGCGCCATCAAAATGCTGCATTACGATCTTTGGATTTTATGCTTGGATGGCAACTATATTAATAATTTATATTTTAACACAACTACCTTAAGTGGCCACCAATACTTTACATGTATAATATTGACTTTACTCTTTAATTTTTCTTGTTTATATAGGTTTATGGAGCCATTGACAAGTGGTAGTTATCCACACACCATGAAAGTTCTTGTTGGAAAACGATTACCTGTATTCACGGCAGAACAATCCAAGTTAATAAAAGGGTCATATGACTTCATTGGAATAAATTACTATACTACTCATTATTCAAGCTATGCACCTCTTGACTGATGCTCGTGTTTTTCAATCACATGAGTACAACAACAACAATAAAGTCTTATTTCACTAATTGAAAAACTTACTTTGATCAATTCAAGTTTCGTAGAATAATGAAATTCTAATATTCATTAATTTTGTGGCAGCATTGCATAATGGGGTCCCTATATTGGTCCACCAGTACGCATCAAATTATTAGCTTATGTTATTAGTATTCGAAGGATAATTGTTTTCATGTAATTAGCACAATTATCTTCAAATATTGAGTTGCAGGGTGCTTCAAGCTGGCTATATGTTTATCCTAAAGGACTTCAAGAACTTTTAGTTTACACAAAGAAAAATGATCAAAATCCTTTCATTTACATTACTGAGAACGGTAATTATTTTTAAACCTTGATTAATTAAATCATCAATGTTTCAGTTAAGTTCTATAAAGTGATCTAAACTTAAAGATCGTACGCGATAACAAATTATGTTTGCGGGCATTGATGAGTGGAATGATCCCACATTATCATTTGAGAAATCTCTCAATGACACCCATAGAATTGATTACATCTATCAGCATCTCGATTACCTTAACAGAGCAATCAAGTAAGTTTTTTTTTTAACAAGCAATATTATTTATACTAAAGGGGTGAGGGATTGGGCTAGCAATAATGTGATTCAAATTCGCCTTTAACGAGAATTAAACCTAAGACCTCTTATTTACAAATGAAGAAGAATATCATTAAACTGTAGGACTAAATGACAACAAAAAAATTCTTTTCACTAGTTATTACTAAGGTTATTTATATATATGGTCTAGCCTTGTTACATTTTGGTTATTTAATCATTAAACTAGTTATCATTGTATTTAATTTTCCTCTCTTTTGTTTGCGGGGATGGTGTCAATGTGAAAGGATACTTTTCATGGTCGTTACTAGACAATTTTAAATGGTCTGCTGGATACACAATACGGTTTGGTGTGATCTTTGTGGATTTCAATGACGGGCAAAAAAGGCATTCAAAACTGTCAGCACGATGGTTCAAAAATTTCTTGAAAGGGTGGAAAGAAGTCCGATTGCAATTATTGTTCGTGACATAGACATTTAAGCACATCATTTCCCCCTTTTAATATTTGTATTCCTTCAATAATATGAATTTTATTTTTGTCTACGGACAAAAATAAATGTATGTTTTGTACCAAAAGATCAATAATAAATGTCTATTGGTGATCAAAATTTTAACTTCCTTGCAGTAAACTTATCAATCTGTGTATAATACAAATATGAGATAATTATTTCAACCTATGACATTCAAAATCCAAAGAAAAGTAGCATGAAAGTCAGATTTAGATCATAAATAGAATAATGCTTGGATTCTTTCTTAAGGGATGCGCTCATTCATCGACTTACTTATAACGTATATATGTTTGTATGAAAAAACTCCACGTAGCATACTCACAACCCTACGTCCTAGGTGTGTACACGAAAGCTCCTATTTCTCTGAATATAGCTCACAAGGGCTCAATTTTAAGATTTGAATGTAATCCATTCACAACTTAAAGAACGTATAGCGCATTGACCGCTTCTTATTGAAATATAGGGCCAGGGAAAGCTTTCCAAGTATATCCCCTTCTTTATTGTCCAACATTTTAGGTTAATATGCATGGAAGCGTTTATAAGAATCGAATCAGATGGCATAGCTTTCAAATTAATATCACTAATTCCTCAGTCCTTTTGTTATTTCATGGTTTCTACATGATTTATATAAATGCCCAAAACGAAAATACGAACTTAACAATGGCACTCCAATGCAGTACTATCCTCTTCAGCTTGCTACTAGTTCTTGGCTGTGCAGTGACAAGTAGTAGAGCTATCAATCAAAGCCATTTTGGTACTACATGTGACACTGGTGTCCTGAAACGAAGCAGTTTTCCAGCCGGTTTCATTTTCGGGGCAGCTTCAGCGGCCTACCAGGTAGTACTTGACTTTGGCTTTTTCGCTAAGGTTATGGTCAGATGACAAGCATGGTTTTGATTTATATTTTGTGTGCGCGCACGTGTGTTGAATTTAGTATGAAGGTGCTGCAAATGAAGATGGTAGAGGACCAAGTATATGGGATGCATTCACTCACAAATATCCAGGTTTTCTTCTTTCTTCAATTATCAAAAGGATATTAAATTTCATTTAGCGCTGTTGAAGACTTTAAATCCAAATCTTGTGATTAGGTAATTGATGGTCAATAAGCTTAATTTGGTTCTTGGTTGCTAGCTCTTAGCTCGTATCCACAACGTTCGCACGGATAAAGAAATGCGATATGCAAACAAATTAAACATTGACGTTAGACATACTAATTTGCTTAAACAAAATTATCAGTAAATACCGTGTTAGTTGAAAAACTACAATAATATTTCAAAAGGGCAATATATTTATTGATTTATTTTTAATTCTACATTTTGACGGTCTATTTCAAATATCTTATATGTTTTAATGGGAAACAAAATAGGTAGGATAGCAGATGGCAGCAATGGTGATGTGGCTACTGATCAATATCATCGTTACAAGGTACAATTAATTAAGCCCACACCATATACATACGAAATCATGCACAAAGAACAAGAAGGTTTCATTTTTATATGCCTATACTTTCTTATTTTTTTATTGGATTCTCTAACTTCCTTGTTGTTATAGGAAGATGTTCAGATTATGAAGGAAATGGGATTTGATGCTTACAGATTCTCAATCTCATGGACTAGGTTGTTACCAAGTAAGACGATTCATAAAACTATGTGTGAGATTTTTTTTTTTTTTTTTTTTTTTTTAATTTTGATTAGTTCTTTGTAATTCCTACATTGCCTTGAATTTTCAATACCTGAAAAATTATAAATGAAATTGATTATGAGAGAGGGGATCGTTGATCCCATACATAATATAGATAGGTTATTAATATTTTTCCTTATTTTTCATTGATCTGTATTATAAGAGATTTTTTCAATGTGCTGAGAACATGACCGATACACCAAGGGTTATAACACAAATGGTTGAATACTTAAAAAGAGTTCAATCACTTATATTATGGCACTTGCTATATGAACCGTGTTGCTGGACATGAATTTTTTTTTCTCCTATCAGAGGTGGGAGAATTAACGCTTCTCGCCAACTACAATCCCTTGCTTAATGATTTTTCATATCATACATGTTGAATGCTTTTTTTATGCCATGTGTTTAATTGATGCTTTAAGATGTTTGTCCATACTTTAACTTGGATCACAATGATCAGATGGAAAGTTAAGTGGCGGTGTGAACAAAGAAGGAATCAGATATTACAACAACCTAATCAAAGAGCTTCAAGCCAATGGTTATGCACCCTACTCCTATGACTAATAGATAGGATAATGTTAGGGAGATTAATTTTTTAAACTAAATTTTGTAAATCGTATGATGTGTATTGATGATTGAATTATTACTTAAGCGTCGATTAACGTGCTTATTTTCTATTGATGACACATCATATGATTTACAAATTTGATTTACCTAACATTACTCTACTGTTATGCGTCCTTAATGAAAAAATTAATAAAGAAATCAGCTATTGATGTTCATTTTCTTTTTTCAATATATTAATTGGTGAATGCAGGTCTAAAGCCCTTTGTCACAATTTTTCACTGGGATGCTCCCCAATCACTGCAGGATGAATATGGTGGTTTTGTAAGCCCTCGAATTGTGTAAGTGAAAGTTAGTCTATTCCCGTTGCATATCGAACCAAAACATTATCACTTTTTGATAAGACTTGCAAATATACGCTCGACAATAAAGCCTTGCTATAATACATCTTAGAGATTCACAAGTTGTGCTCTGTGTGGATCGTGTTGTTAAGAATACGAATAATATATCCCTAGAAAATTTTTGTATAAGAATGTAACAAAAAGCTTGTTCCAAATTTTATGTTTTTCTTTTTGTTTTCATTCTCCTCCTAATACACAATATACAGGGAACATTTTCGGGACTTTGCAGACTTATGCTTTAGGGAATTTGGTGACAAAGTTAAGCATTGGATCACGCTAAACGAGCCGTGGAGCTATACTACTCATGGTTATGTGGAAGGAAAGTTTCCACCAAGTAGAAAATCAGGGACTGAGCCATATTTGGTGGCACACAACCTACTTCTATCTCATGCAGCTGCTGTAAAGTTGTATAGAGAAAAGTATCAGGTCATTCATAGAAATCTCTAAGGCATTACTATAATCTAATTATATATATAAATGTTTATGTCAAAAATATATTTATTATTTGCAAATGCTCAAATAATAATTTGTAACGTGTACAGGCATCACAGAAGGGCATAATAGGAATAACGTTAATATCACATTGGTTTGTGCCATTTTCTAACTCAAAGCAGGACAAAGATGCCGCACAAAGAGCATTGGAGTTTATGTTTGGATGGTATGTACATTTAAAGGATAAATATATATTTTTAAATACAACGATAAATTATACTGAAGTGGGGAATAAATTGGTTTGAACTTATCGTCAATGAGATTCAAATTTAAGATCTTTCGTTTATATAATTAATGTAGGTTACAAATTTCCTTTTAAAATAGAGAACTTTAACGAAAAACTTCAGATACTGTTCACTTTAACGAAAAACCACATTTTTACACTAAAAAGTCAATTCTGGTACTATTCACTTTACTCTTTATTTTATTCTTATTGTTAAAACTTAAAATTTTCAAATTCTTTTCATTAGCTTTCTTTTTAAAATATAGGTTTATGGATCCCGTGACGCATGGTCACTATCCGCATAGTATGCGATCTCTCGTCCAAAATCGATTACCCAAGTTCACCAAAGAACAATCCAAGATGCTAAAAGGTTCATTTGATTTTCTTGGAGTAAATTACTACACAGCATATTATGCAGCCAATGCACCTCCTCCTAATGCCAGAAACCCAAACTACACGACGGACTATCGTGCCAATCTCTTAAGTAAGTAGAAAACTAACAGCTTTGGCTGACGATGTTGGCTTTCTTTCTTTATTATATATATACTCACAAGACTTTGAACTTGTATATTGCTGCAGCTGAGCGTAATGGGGTTCCAATTGGTCCAGAGGTATGTACTGTGTGAGCCTTGAGTGTGTATATATACCTTAAACTAGTATAGTAGTATACATAGTTTCCGCAATTATGTTGATCAAGTTTCACTAAGTTTCACCCTCTTGATATTTATTTATAGTGAAATTGCTGAAGTTTCACCCTCCTGATATTGCAGACTCCTTCAGATTGGCTTCATGTTTATCCAAGAGGAATTCGAGAGCTATTGCTTTACATCAAGAGAACGTATAAGGATCCACTAATTTACATCACTGAAAATGGTAATTTGTGGCTTTTAATTAAGTCACTTTGTGTTATCAGATGTTGTCCAATATATACTAGACTTACTAGATATTAGAAATTACGTAACAATACCACCTATCATTGTAGGAATTGATGAGTCGAACGATCCCAAATTACCACTTAAGGATGCTCTAGTTGATAATCAAAGAATTGACTATTATGATCGTCATTTTGATTATCTTCATACTGCGATATTCAAGTAAGCTTATAACAAAAACAAGATTTCATTCTATTACTTGATGACTAAATAATTTCGCTGATATATATGGTTGTATCTGATTCATATTCATATTTTCGAGCAGGGATGGCGTTAATGTGAAGGGATTTTTTGCATGGTCATTGTTTGACAACTTTGAGTGGGAGTTGGGTTATACTGTAAGGTTTGGCATCAACTATGTGGATTTCAAAGATGGGATGAAAAGATATTCCAAACTCTCAGCCTGCTGGTTCAAGAATTTTCTTAAAAAATAAAGTCATTTGAAGTGGATAAATTGTATATTTTTTTTCTTCCTAGCACGTCATAAGTCAAAAGGAAATGCACATGGTGAAAATGTGAATTTCTGGGGGATTATATCCATCATGTATTGGGTAATAATCAACAATCAATGATAAATGTATATATATATAACAAATGTATATATAGAAATAAATAAGAGATGTACCTGCGCTTTGCTGCGAAGTTTGAAACATTGTCGAAGGTGTAGAAAGGCTTGAAAATATATGTGCCAAAGAGTAGTGTGTATATACATATATTCAATAAAATTTCCATCTACATCAAAATAACCTTCTTCCCTCTCCTTGTTCAAGTTGAAAGTTTCTGTTCGAATCCCATCCTCAACAAAGTCCTCGTAATTCTGCCAAAAGATACCCCCAATCATTGGCTATCGTTTCCATTGATCCAATTAGCAGAAGTATCCGGCAATCTTCTCGTCTGAAAAAATTCCTGCCAATTTAGAAAAGAACCATTCCAAATTACAGATGTACTCTATTAATTTAACCAAGAGCATGCATGGCACCGCTACTATTAAAAGAGCAACTTATAAAGACAGGTTTCTACATTCCGTTGTTAAATTGCTACCAAGAACATGCATGGAAATTTTAAAATGACCAGAAAGATGATGTTTATATGCGCACTGAGAGGAAAAATCTTCTACAAGTGAAAAAAAAAACGTATTTATATCAAACAGACCGGTCGCTTCAGCTTGAGCTCACGCATCATCTGAAAAAGCCTCTTGTATCCATTCCAATTACTATTCTATGGAGCATGTCCCTCTACTATTCCCCTCCAGAATCAACCATAAGCGCCATCTACATTAACTGATTCAATACCCTTAGCTGCTTTTGTAGAATTTAGTTAATTTCATGAGAGAACTATATATGAAAGAATTATATATTCTGTAAAGAATGCAACATATATGGAACATATAAAGCAAATGAGGAATCTGTATATGAAGTGTAATTGAGAGTTACAGCATATAAATGAGTAACATATACAGTGTTGTACTGGAGAAGTGTGTATAAATATATGGAATATATAAGGTAAGCTGGAAATGGAATTTGTTATTCTAGAATCAATGGTATCTGCAATTTTAGAATCATTGTTAATTTGTGGATTTATTCATGCAGGTGTTTCCGTTTTTAGAAAGTATTCGTAGATGTTTTTCTATTTGTTTAGTTTATGAATCAGAATGTGAGAATTGATCGGTTCATTTTGTGTAAGACTACAGCTGCAAGATTGGTAATTTTTTTTTTTTTTTTTTGGTACAAATGAATATAGTATAATACTTTAAATGCACGAATTATCAAGTCATTTTATGTATGACTGACAATATGAACAATATGAAAATGGAAGAATGCTTACTCCCTTTCGGGGAAAGATGTAACGCATGTGGTTGCACGTCTAATTCTGTAATCCAAATGTGCAATCTTGAAGCAGCAAGAGTATCAATAAAAGATCTTATGTAAGGAAGGTTAGAAGCCATACTGAAATGGGGCTCAAGCCGAATCCCTAACCGTGTATTTCTGTTACCCGGAAAATTGTATCTCCCTCACCTTCTGAAGTTACTTAGCTGGTGCACATAAACCATCTCTTCTGTCCTCAATAGTATTAAATTCATTAATGAACATGGTGGTTAATCCATCAGCTCTAATGGCCATATTATATATAAAAAAAGGGCAGAAGCTTTTGAGCCCAAGTACGTTCAAAGAAATTAAAAAGTAAATTTTCATTCACAGCATCCCATACTATAACTTGCTCCTTGAATCTATTGATAACAGAGTGAAGCCTTGAGTTTGTAGTAGCACAAGATTTTTCGTTTTGTATTGATCTCCTTGTTTATCTTCCTTCGAGTTATTCTATCAATGCCCTTTGTTATACTTCAACTTTAGTGTTTTGATCTATTGCAATCATATTTCGTTTCTTGTAGGCTGCCCGGCATGCTTGAGGAACTTCCTAAATCAAAAGAGCCAGTGAATTCGCCTTCGCAGCTAATTTGCCCCTATCCATAGGCAAGAGCATTGATCCCAACACAAAAGCAAAGACTTGTAATTATACCAAAAAATATGCGCGTACCTTTCTGCATAGCAAGGAAGATAGTGATGAAGCACTCTGATTCTGCTATTTAGCATCTTGTTGGCACTGTGAATTCCTGTAAGATGAGCAGCCACTGCTCACAACCCCGGTTGATAATCGACTGCAACTACGTGATAACGATGGTCGTGACTTGTGAATACTTGAATTCAACCGTTATGATTGTTCGATATCGATCGCGGTGACTACTTTATGTCAATCGCTTGATCTTGACATGGATGTCATTCAATAACAGGACATGGTCCAATATGATGGGGAGTATTGAGGATTATTGATTAACTTTACTAGATTTGAATTATTTTCTAAGTTATTTCCTCAAGACTTTGTCTGCTTATCTTGAGGATCAAGTTTATTTTTATTTTTCTCCTAGTATTCTATCTTTTTTCCTATAGTTGTTTTGTTGAGAATGAGTGCCACATTGATGGGAGGAGGGACCTTGCATGGCTTATAAGAGGTTGGGCTACTCCTCATTTGCCAATTGATTTTATAGTGGAACGTCAACTTTCTTCATGGTATCAAAGCAGGTTGTCCCACATATGAAGTCGAACGGCCACATGCATCGAGTGATGTGGAGCACATGTGGCCATTAGACTTCCTACATGGAACAATTGCTACGAAGAAAGTGAAAGTTCCACTAAAAAATCAATTAGCTATATGGAAAGTAGTCATATTAATCAAAAAACCATGAAAGAACCCTACCTTCATCCATGTAATCTCAAAAAAGTTAATTGACATTAACCTCCACATCACGAAAGAAGTTATTGATATTTGGAATCTTGGATTTTGGCCTAGGTTTTACGGACACCTTGACAAATGCTATCTGTCTACTTTCTAGTTAGAAATCGATTGAGAGCAAGAGATGCTTTAAGGTTAATTTGATTCTGTCGGACTAGAATACCATACGCAATATTCAATTGCACCCATCTTAATGCTACAAACACAAGCTACCTGACATACACGTACGTACACATCAACTAACTTTCGAATTCCCTCCCATTACTTGGAAAAAAAAAAAAAGTTGTGTGACGATTACAACTATAGTTATATACAAATAAACTTTCGATCAACTTTTTAAATGGCACCTGATAGGATTTTTACCACCTACAAAAATAGGGATAAAAACACATGAAATACTTGCAAGAATATAAGGATGTTGTAGCATAGATGCTCATGTAAGGTCATTCTCCTCAAAGACTATTTGGATAATTTATGTAGAATCATTCTCCTAATTAAATACTTAGAGTTAAAATTTGAGAAAATAGATTCTGAAATTGGGTAATATTAAAAACGAATTTTAATTAAAAACTAATATGACAAAAGAAAAGAGTTTTAAATACCAATTTATGAAAGCACTATGGTTCCACCATCACCTAGCAATCCTATGTACTTTTACCAATTACCTATAATCTACACATGCCACTTTGAAGGTTAGATTTTCCTACTTTATATTCTACTTGAAACCTCCAACATAGAGCGTATATCTAACATGCAACTCGTCCGAACGTTCGAATCAAATCTGACCATGAAATACTCATTATGCTTTATGAAAACCCCAACACTTAAGACGCGGTGTTCATCTTAAGTGAAATTACAATTATTAATCATAATAAGCCAACGTCGATTTCAGGAAACCTTTTGACCAAAACTGCTTCAAATTACTATTCTAAATATCCTAATGGTGATCAGACATTAAGACAATTAGATAGTTTTAATCATGGTGATTAATAATTCAAAGTACGCATGCAATCAATCATAAGCAATTAAATAAAAATCACATATTCATGCTAAGGCTCAAGGCTTCGCCCTAGCAAAAGGAATTAGTTATGCATATTCATAATTGAAATCATAGAAAATATTATTAAGAATAAAAGGAATGAAAACACCTTAAAGTAGAAAATCTCCAAGAACCTTAGTAATTCTCTCTGTCTCCAATGTTGTATAAAAGAAAGCATAGAAAAGACTAAGAACGGCAAAGCAATATATTTGTCAAGCCATCGCACAAACCCTAAAACAGAGGTTCTTTATTCCAACTAGGAAACTAAACAATAGCAAAATATCTTAGAAAATAAAGTCCTAATTAAACTAGGAGAAACTGCACAGAAACTGTCTAGCCATGTTTTAGCCTCAAATCTCCTCCAAATCCGGCTCCTGATAACTTGTTTTGAAGATCAGGACATTCTGAACATATCTCCAGAAGGCCACGAACCCATCCGAGGTCATCTTAGGCTCCAAAAACGCAAGTCAAGCCCAAAACGTCACTATTCTAGCACCGCGCATCACTCCTTTATTTTATTGCCAGAAAATAACCGCTTGGTAGAAAAATCTAATATTTTGATACGATCAAGTTAAGTGACTCATAATCATCCTCCAACTAGAATTGATCCAAAATTTGTCCATTTGACCATGTTTTGCTTTAGAAGAAGTCGAAAATCCTATATTGAAAATACAATTCAAAGTATCAAAATTCTTTTAAAATATTAACTAAAATATGCTAAGAATAGGGTAAAATATATAATGTGAAATTGACTCATCAGCACCCATCTTAATGCTACAAACACATGCTACCTGCCATACACGTACGTACACATCAACTAACTCTCGAATTCCTTCTCATTAATTGAAAAAAAAAAAAAAAAAAAACAAACAAAGTTGTGTGACGATTACAACTATAGTTAAATACAAATAAACTTTCGATCAACTTTTTAAATGTTAGCAGCAGCCAAGCGTAATGATATCCTATATAATAGTTCGCAAAACGTTGTTGTTTAGTGGTTGCCTTTTGGCATCAAAGTTTTTAAAGCTTCATTTAGGATTTGCTATCATAAGATGTACTTTTGCTCAAAAGAGCTTACGTTCGAAGAGCTTTAATTAAAAACATGTTTACATTTTAATTAAAAGTTTAAGAGTTGGTTTGGAATTGTGGCATTTTATAAAAGCACTTTAAACAAAATGGTTTACTAAATAATTAATAATTTTTATTTTATAACTATTTATTCATTTAGCACAATAGAAGCAATTTTTGTTTTTCAAATACAATAATACCAAACTAGTTTTAAATTTTCCATGAATAATCATATGATAAAAATATTTTTTCAAAAAACGCTTATAAGTGGCTGACATTAATATTTAAAAAGAGATAAAGAAGAAGCTATATTCGATCAAACGATATGAAAAAATGGCTACAGAAAGGAGAGGAGAGATGAGCTTTATACAAAATATAAAGCTGTGTCATCATCTTAGGATTGTGACACCTGTCATCATCTAGAGCATTAAACCTATGCGCATGGTACTGCTAACAGCTAGACCGTTGTGGCCGGCAACCGGCACACTTAGTCATAACTCGCCGTCCGCGATTCCCCACTCAATTAATAAATTTCTTTGAAAGTTGAAAAACACATGCCGTTGTTATGGAATCACAATGTTTCGGCCGGTGACTCGGTCGCTCGCCATAGAACACAAGGAGAATATCACAAGCAACCCAAAAATGCTAACCACAAACCTCAAAGTATCAACCAGATATCTTCTTGTTTTGATCAACGATTCTGTAATTAGCCATCATTTTTTAATCTTTAATTTAGTCCCTAAGTTTAAGGACCATACCATAGGAATCTCAATTGGAACCAATATTCCTTTACCCAAATATTTTCTTTGAGACCCTACAGAGGTTATCAAAAGTGGTGGTGGAGGCCTTATTTTAAGGTCTTTCATTGGAAATGTTCTTCCATATGTGTTGCAGTTAAATGTATATGCGGATAAAATATTAACAACACATCAACAACCATATCATTCAAATGTTAACAGTTTACATTCACATAATCAACGATGTCAATAATATCTTACAACATATAGTCCGATATCAACAATATATATGTGTGTGTGTGTGTGTGTATAATGGAAGAGACCGCTAGTGGAAACAAGAGAAACATAAGAAGTAGTTTAAAAATAAAAAATAAAAAATAAAAAAAAGTAGTCACAAGCTATTGCTAGGGTGATTAGGTGGTACATTACGTGTTTTTATGTAAGTGATGAGAAATTTTATTTTTTAAGTTAGTAACTTTTTAACACACAAATCCCCACATTTGTATAGTAATACATGATGTACCATCCATGTACTGATCACACTAAAAAATCTCTCGATTAGGCGACACCGAAAATGTGACTTGTGAAAAAGTTATTCCTAGTCACGTTTTTGTATCAGTAAACCAACTGCCACTCTAACAATATTCTCGTCACTAGTTGCTCACTGTTGCTCTTTTTTCTACTGATATATTAGCCTGCAGTCTTTTTCTATGTCTTTGTTTCGTTGTATTCTTGTCAATATATATTTGCTTGAGCTGTCTATAAATGCCTCCTGGTAGCTGAAGGTGCATAGCTTATTGTTAACCAAAATCAATCATGGCATCCAGATCTAGAGGCTCTATTCTTATACAGCTTATAGGTTTATTGGTAATTGTCCTTGCCTCAATGGTGAAGAGTAGTAGAGTTACAATACCTAGAGTAAGTACAGATCTGTACGACACTACTTCCCTCAACCGGAGCAGTTTTCCTACAGGTTTCTTATTTGGAACAGCTTCAGCCGCTTACCAGGTAAAGTACTTTGCTGCATAAATTTTCAAATTTTGCGTGTAAATTAAAGGAAATAGTGTGTTCTCCATGTATTTTAGATTGTGTGTCGTCGTAAATATGCTGATATATTGTCACACAACGACTGATCAACATGATTTTTAACTGAATGTATGGTCTTGATTAATATTACAATATAAGCTTTTGTAGCAACATACGTAAGTCTTGCAACTAAATATTCTTAACATATGATTTTGTCTTTTTATTTTGTGATGCATTTACCCACCTGTATATGTAACTCTGCGTAAATTTCAGTATGAAGGTGCTGCGAGTGAAGATGGTAGAGGTCCAAGTATATGGGATACATACGTTCATAAATACCCAGGTTAGTTTTAATTTCTTGTTCTTCTTTTAGCTCAAATTTAATGGCTCCCTGGGATGCAAAGAAAATTATAAAAAAAAAAAATCAACATTTAAGTACTAACCCAATCATCATTAATCAGGTCATGATTTACAAAATTTGGTCTAAATAGTTAGTCTTCCTAACATTATCCTTTTTTTACATTCTTTTTACCAAATTTAGTGGAATCAAATTTTAAATTTTCATGAGAGAAATGCAATAACACTTCAAATATTGGCGAAATTATCAGAGGTCGTTTGGTAGCTAGCATCCATAGTTGTTGTGGTATGATTGATTTAATAATATGCCCCGAAGAGCTCAAACCATACTTATCATTGTTGCCGGCCGACACGGTTTTATAGACGAGTGACGAATACTTTGAAATTGCATATTAAATCATATAGTATTCTGTTTAAGAGTAGTCCAAATGGCTAGCTCCCATTAAACAAATTATTTTTTCTTGCTTTTTGTCAATATGTTGTGACAAATTAAGGTAACCCAAGTCATAAGGTCTAAATAGATCATGCTCCAATATGATTTGCAACCTACCCTCCCAAATTAAGGTAACCCAAATTATTTTTTCTTGCTTTCTGTCAGTGTTGTCTTGAATCAAAATGGATCATGCTCCAATATGATTTGCAACCTACCTATCCACGACGGAGGATTAACTACAATACTTACATATATTTAATTCAATCACCATCTGACAGTCAGATATACTTCATAGAATATATGTATTTAATACAATCACTATTTAGCTGTCGAGATGATGATTATATTAAACACATGTAAGTATTGTGACAAAATTCTAAACAATGGTTAGGGTTTTCCTTCTAGTTAACCTTCTCAAAGTTTAGAATTTTATTATGCAGTAAATTACTTTAATCTCCTATTTAATTATAAGGTTTGCACTACTAGACCAGGCGTTGACGTTTGTGTATTTTGCTAACCTGATTGAATAAAATATTTTATGAATAGGCTACTCTACTCGGCATGATTTTAAAACTATACTTGCATTCAGTTTTGAACTATAAGAGACAAATTAAAAAAACCAATAAGAGAGATTAGAATCACCACACACATAGACCAGAAAATATGATTTGGATTTTTTTCTAGTTACAGATTTTTCCCAGTGACAATGAGCAGTAAACCTAAAAAGAGTGAAATTCTTGTAATTTAACTGATAAATAATTTTGCACGTATTCTTAATATAATATTTGAATATGCAAGTTATTATGGTGAATTGCAGGTAAGGTAAAAGATGGTAGCAATGGAGATGTTGCAGTAGATTCATATCATCGCTACAAGGTACAAGAGCATATAACTAAATTGAATAAAAATATATATGCGATATATGTGGGTGTATTTCAATAATTAATTGTGAGACAATAATTTTAATGGAAAACGTATGACATCATTCTCTGATTCCTAATTCCATATTTTTTCAGGAAGATGTGGGGATTATGAAGGAAATGGGTTTGGATGCTTATAGATTTTCTATCTCATGGTCCAGAGTGCTACCACGTAAGTTTAATGCCATATCTCATGGCCCTTATATTTGTGCTATATGTCCACAGGACCATAGATCTTTATTTATCTTCCACACTCGACTTTCAATTTTCAGCTGTCAGATCGATAATTGAATAATATTAAAGGATAAAAATTAACTGAGTGTGTGAAAGATAAAAAAGGGTATGTAAATTACACCACCCTTAAATTAAATCTATTAGTGATGATTTTCTGTATTTTTCAGATGGGAAAATAAGTGGAGGTGTGAACAAGAAGGGGATAGAATACTACAACAATCTCATCAATGAACTCCTTGCCAATGGTAATTTTTAATTAAATACTGAATACTACAGGTATCGTTGAATACTCAAAAAAAGTAAATGGTAGTTTAATACTATTTTTCTATTAACGAATGACTGCAGATATAAAGCCCTTTGTAACACTCTTCCATTGGGATCTTCCCCAAACCTTGCAAGATGAATATGGTGGTTTCCTAAGTCCTCAAATTGTGTAAGTGAATAATGTTATGTTACAATACAACCTTCTGCTTTTCGCATCCAATATTTATCCATGAATGACTACATATGAATGCAGGAAGCATTTTCAGGACTATGCAGGGCTTTGTTATAAAGAATTTGGTGATCGAGTAAAGCATTGGATCACCTTGAATGAGCCATTGGCATATAGTGTGGCTGGTTATGCCACTGGAGATTTGGCACCTGGACGATGTTCCGATTCGCTAAAACACAACTGCACAGGTGGAGATTCAGGGGTTGAGCCATATTTGGTCACACACAACCAGCTTCTTGCTCATGCTGCTGCTGTTAAATTATACAAGGAAAAATATCAGGTGATATCTAAGAGTTTCAGATCACTTTCGATATAGTTACCGCGAGACTAACAAAATGTTGTGACATGTGCAGACATTTCAAAAGGGATTGATAGGGGTGACATTGGTTTCCCTAGGTGTGGTGCCATTTTCTGAGTCAAAGAAAGACAAAGAGGCTGCAGTTAAAGTCCTGGATTTTACATTGGGATGGTTTATGGACCCAATGTCAAATGGTGACTACCCTTATAGCATGCGATCTATTGTTGGAAACAGATTGCCTAAATTCAGCAAGGAGCAGTCTAAATTGCTAAAAGGATCATATGATTTTATCGGATTGAACTATTATTTTTCCAAATATGTATCTGATGCACCCCAACT